>NC_042525.1:18621489-18921489 GCF_900963305.1 Echeneis naucrates | reverse complement strand
GCGCTTAAATCTTTTCATGTTTATGCTAATATTAAAGATCAGGAAGATTTTTTTCTTGGCAGTTAATAGAAAAAAATGCATTTTTAATAACATTTGATGGCTTGTGTTTTCTTTAACTTAATGTTCAATTTATGAATCTTGTGTACCTAAAGGGCAGCATGTGACTGGCGCTTTACCTATGAATTAATTTTTATGTCCCATTACGTGGCGAACCATGGACCCAGACCCTGGGCCTTCAATGGGACCACATGTAGCAATAAAAGATTAAACATAGCAATACAAATGATAGCCAGAGCCCTGTCACCTGGCTGTTCAGCATATTCAAGTTTTTTTTGCCCAAACTGGCTTCACAAAATGCAAAGGCGATTCTGGAAAAAACCACAATCAAAGCTAGCTATCATGACATTGTTTAATGACAAAAACTAAATTAAACAAGCAAGTCACACATTCACTGACCTCACATAGTAGTTTAGCTGGAATTAAAGTAAAATGTCAATGTAAAATGTCAATAGACACAATTGAATTTCAATGTAGATTTAATATATCTGCCAAAAGTCCAAAGAACACAAACACCTCCTGAGGTGAAATGGGAAAAGGAAAAAGCTCTTTGTAAGTTATGTTCAGCCATTTTTCACTGGCCTTAATGGCAAATTGTAGGTTTAGGCCTGCAGTATACTTCTTACAAATTCAGTTTTGTGCTGCTGCTGCTGCCCGTTAGCCACTGATAGTAGCTGTAGCTGCTAGCTTGAAAATGCCTATCGTAGCCCTTGCTAGCTTGCACCAATCCTGGCAAGTCAGGTGGTGGTCCATCTTTTGGATGATATCTAGTTTCGCCTATTATTATATAATGTTGAAGAAGGAGTATCCAAAATGTAAGACACATGGTCTTTTTTTTCTTCTTCACTCCCGCCATCTCCCTGCTCTCGAAGTCTTTTTTCCCTCCCTGCAGGTCGCTTGACATATATATGCTCTCCTAGATATTTTCAAATACCTGGGAAACTCAAATTCATGCTGGCATTGACCTGAAATACACTAGCTTTTGTTAAAGCCACCGAAGGTCCAACAGAAGGAATCGCTGATTTAATAGCCTACCCTGATACCATGAGAAGAAAAGTTGTGATTGATCCGTTTCTCGTTCTACTGTATTAACCCATTGTTTCTCAAGAAATATTATGCCAAGTTAATAACAATGATCAAGAAATTATTACTAGTAATGACTGAATGGAAATCATTGAAAAATTAAACCATTAGTAGTACAAAAGTTATAACAATATTTTTTCTTAGGCCCTCACTGAATACCTTGAAGGCCCAGAAGGTTCACCTCTACCCATTACAGATCTGACAGTGACTGTCGAAGAGGAGACAGTATCTCGTAAAACGCGATGTAAACATTGCGATGTAAACATGGCTGGAAGTGGCTACACCCATTCAGGTGCATCTTAGATCAAAGGAGCTGTTGGACACACACAGACAAACAGACACACACGTGTACACATACATCCCTTGTTTTTGAAACCATATTCCCTGTTTAAAAGATAATGAAGTTAATAAATTAGTAAGAGAAAGTCAATATTGCACACATTATAGTCGAGACTTTGTGCCTTAAATTTATTTTGTTATTTTTTTGAACTCTTTGAACTTTCATCTTCTTTCTCATGTCCTAATTTCTGAGAGGTCAGGATTCACTTGTGCTTAAGAATCTGTCAGTGTCCTTGCTAAGAAGGAATTAGAAAAAGGAAGCAGATGGAAAGCTCAAAATCAAAAGTCATAGCAGCGGAAAAAAAAACATGATCTGAGAACTGTTTACAGTCCTCAGATCACGTATGATATAAATAATAGTTCTATTGTGAAGGACTCATTATTTATTTATTAATATGGCAAATGCAAATAAACTCACACATGCAAACAATCTCAAAATCCTGGTAAAAGCTTTGCAGGCATGAGAAAAGAGAAACTAAAATACACACACCTTTGCACTTCTGTCTTTATGAGGATGCTTTTCACCATAACCCTAAACCTAACTCATTTTGAAGACCTTAACCCTCCGCCTAACCATCGTAACCAAATACCTATCCCTGACATCTATCCATCTTCTACCACTTTTCTGTTTCTGGGTCACGGGGGGTTCTGGAACAAATCCCAGTCAACATTATGGGTGGGGGGTACACCCTGGACAGGTCGTCGGTTCATCACAGAGCCAACACACAGAGACAGACAGAGACCAACAACTGCTCACACTCAGACCTACGGACAATTTAGTGCCAACAGTTAACCCAAAAATTATGTCTTAGGACGATGGGCGGAAACAGGAGTACCAGGAGGAAACACTTAAACTCTGCACAGACTAGCCAAAGCTTAATTGTAACACTAAATGTAAAACCAACTCTTAAACTTCAAACTCATAACATAGGGTATGAAAAATTGAGGATCAGCCAAAATTACTTTCATGAAAATACTTATACTTATACTATATTATCACTATATGAGATATGTATAGAATGTAAATATCTAAGTATCAATGACTGATGTTTGATTTTTTTATTTATTTATTTATTTTTGCAGATGATCATCCTACAACTTTTTGTGGAATAAGAAAGCAATTCCTGAAATATAAAAGGGGCCAACAGAAGGATGCATAAACATAGTGTACATAAACATGACATCCAAGAGATTGTGTCAATACAATTTATGTTTAACATCAGACACACAATGGTGGGAGAAGTGTTGAGATGAAAAAATAACGGCAAAAAAAAAAAAAAAAAAAAAAAAAAAAACAGTAACAGCTGTACAAACAGTTGTGTTGTTTATACTGTTCACATAGCGGTTTTTCTGGTTAGTAACAACAACAGCAAATTCCCCAAGTACAAGTGTCATTTGAGATTCACAGTTGTCGCGTGAAGTGACAGGTTTGTTCATCACTTAGAGGCATGAGGCTGGATCAGAGAAAAAAGAGAAGGAAGCCGTCAGGAAAGAAAAACAAATATATATATTTATGTTTATATGTATATATATATATACTAGGTGTAAACAAGGCCCATCTCTGTGACCGCTTTGGTACAGTAAGGCCTAAGGGTCAAACCTGATCAATAGCTCAATGACTCTTCTCTTTGTGTACTCAGATGTAGGGAAACATTATCCCAGCCATTAGATTATATGGTACATAGAGCAAGACTCATTATGGACAATGAGTCTCTGTGGTACTGTACATATGAGCATGGTTAGTTCAGTTTTGCATTTTTGAATTTAATCAAGATGTTTTAAATAATTAAATATAAAACAAACTGTTTCATTTTAGTAATCTATTGTCCATTAGCATTCTATTTGTTAAAATGCAGGCCTGCCTTCATTGGGGGTTTTATTGGCTGCTGATGTGGAGGAGGAGCAAGGTGCAACAAAGCCGCATGAGATAATCTGTAACTGAGCGATAATTAACAACATGAAGGGTATTAAAGCAAACATTTGGGCCTTTTCTACGTTTATGTTTCAGCGCCTTCAAGTGGATTCCAACCCCGCAGCTGCTTTGGATGTGATATGAAGAGATACATGTGTTTATAGACGATTTCACAGCAGACAACGCACATCAGCACAAAAATGAAGATCTGTAGTGGAAGGAGCTGCCTGTGGAGCTCAGAGATTGGATTTCTCCAGCAAAGGTTCAGCAAGCGTGAATGCTCACAGTGGCATGAGATACTTGCATAGGCAACAGCGTAAAGCTTTAGCCTTAAGAACATAGCAAATACAGCAAAGAGGGGGCTTAGGAACAACTCCAACTTTGCGAATATGATCTCACGGCCTGAGCCCTGATTTAAACCCATTCAACGATCTCAGGAAAGGTGTGACTGTCTGTCCAATGACCTAGCTCCCTCCTCATTCAACCTGACAAAGCCTCAGAGGATCTACAGGGAGAACTGCAGAAAAACCTCATATTGTGGGCAAGTTCAAAGCTTGTTGTGGTATCATGCCCAAGAAAAACAGTAGCTATAATTCCTCCCAAGGGTGGCAAGGCACTAAAGTGCCGATTTTAGGGTCTCCGTATTTCCATCCGTGTGATATTTAAAGCTTCTTTCTTTTAAATAAATGTATTTTTTGGTTCATCATCATCAGGGGTTCAGTACAGGTTGATACTCATCCTCATCACCAGAAGGGTGTTTTGCTGAACTAAAAACAACAGAGGCGTGGAACACTCTCAGAATGCAGCGCACATGAGGGAACTGGAGAGCTCGCATCTGTCACTGAAGTTTTTGTTTCACTCTTCCCTGCCTTCACAGACAAAATGATCCCCTGTCTGTTCCTCTACCTACATCAGCTAAGTGACAGGAGGAATTCAACAGGCTGCCTGTCAGTCCACATCCACGAACTGGGAGGTGGCAACAGGCACTGTTGGGCAGGCTCTGACTGAGTGCTGCAAATGGACTGGACTGCTGCTCTCATAGCTTCCTAAATGCACATAGATGATATACCTAGATATCAACAACTAACGGGCCTTCTTTTTACTGCAAAATCTTGTTTCTAATTTTCCCTCCAGTCTGTGTTGATTATGCATGTATTTGTTTATCCATACGCAGGTAGCACCAAAGCCCATAGCCATGGAGCCATGTTGGGGGAGCAGAGCGGGGGTCCTCACAATGCTGCTGTACCTGCCAAGAGTCCCTTCTGGTATACCTCCACCTGGACAGTCCGGTACGACTCACACAAGTACACACACAACACAAGAAAACAGCACACGCAAAATGTTTCTTTTTACTGGTTACATCAGAATTTGAAGACTACTTTCTCAAGGCAAGGACAGTGATGTCAACGTGTCAAATGGTTCTTTCCCTACCTTGTTGGGTTTTGTTGGCACCACCTTCAAAGTCATCCTCAGTCCATCGTTGTTATGCTCTCTCTAAGTTTGGCACATATTTTTCAGTGACATGATGCACAATGTAATGAATTTCATGGGCAAATTATAATTTTTACTTTACATCAGCAGATGGTATTTATCTCCCACTGTCAGACGCAGCTCTCGTGACATTTTATAATTAAGTGTAACAAATATCAACTCCTTGACTGGTGATTTCTCCACTTTCCTTTGATTGTCACTGCTGTCGTAAACTGTCAGCTTTCTGAGTCATGAAATCCCACGTCAATCCCACGACGCATAAACAAACAGTCTGCACCATAATTTGCGGTGATGTTGGAAAAGACTCCAGATGTAGCAGTTGGTGCTTCTTGCGTACCCTGTGGCAGCTTCCCATCGGCCATCATGTCGGCTCTGTCAAATCGGCTCTAACGGTTTGAACAAAGCCTCATGAACACACTTTAAATGTGATGGCATCTGAGGCCTCATCAAGAGTCTTGATGTTTCCAAGCTGTCATCATTAGAAATCTGCTACAGAAGGCTGTGAAAGGTAATATGTTGAGCCCCGTGTTTCTTTGAATTCAGTACTATAGGTCTGTGTCCAACTCTGGAAATTAGAAAAACAGAGGCAGATGCATAATTTTCAGTTCACTGCTCTGCATGAGTAATCATCAAATTCACTGATTCATACAAACGCTGAAGTAAACGTCTGACGTCTGGATTTGTAGAGTCTGTTTGCTCTGTTCTTGAACAATATGTTGTTGCCAGGAAAGGATTTTAGACACAAGCTTCCAGAGGATGCATCAACGTGGAAAGAAACATTTGGTGACGTGCAGGCTAAAACTTATCTTCATACAATGTGGGCTGGTTTTTCCACAGATACGTTTAACCAGTGTAATAATATTTTATTGGCTAGATTTAAATAAACATGTTCAATAGACTGTAAATAAAGGCAGATGTAGCCTCCATGATGTCACTCACAGGTTTATGAAGAGTCATTTTAAAGATAAGTGTGTTGGGATCGCATCCCACGTGCTCGAAAAAGAACAATAAAGAGGCCTACAGGGCCCTCCTGAAGCAGAGTTGTTTGCCTGTTTGGAAATGGCGCCACGACCACAGGATCCACCCCTAGGTTGTGGTTCTGAGTTTGAACAGGAGGGCATTGGCTGGACGCCAGCGCCCTCAGCAGGGGTCCCCGATGACGTCACACAGGTAATAAAAACGCTCCGTGATTGGTGCTACAGATTTCGTGTCGGCCGTCAAGTGATCGGTGAAGGATCATTAGTTGAAGGACTAATACCCGATCTGTGAACTCTGTTCTCCGGCTCGGCTGTTGTGTAGTGATATTGTAACAATCGACTGTGGTGCGATCTCTTTCCCCTTCCTTTTCTTCCTCTCGCACACGTCCACATACAGCTACCAGCCGCCATCTTGGCTCCGACAAGTGCGTAGCCGTCGCCATCTTGGTCATTGCAGACGTCCAACCTAGTGACTCTTTACTGCATCTTTACTGCTCTCTCTCACACACACACACACACACACACACACTCACTCATTCACTCCTTCTCTCTCCTCCCACACACATCCTCAAGATCAGTAGATGACTGGTGCGATTGAAGTTCCTGTGTTATTGTGATTGTCATTGCTATCGCTATTTATTAGTGTTGCTGCATATATTAAATGTTACCGCTATAGCTTTCACCATCGCTAAGGCTATCCAGATTGCTAATCTGATATTGTACTACATGTGTTACCCGTTGTAGTTTAGTAGCTGAGTGTTATTGAATAATCAGACTACAACAGCCATTTATCCAGTGTGATGTTATTTGGAATTATTACTGTGAATAAGTTCTGTTATATGTTAAACCGTAAACTTCCTGACGTCTGACTCTTAACTCCCTGCTAATCCAAAAGTGTGTTGGCACGCGTGGACTACAGCCACAGCCTTTGATGTATTGTGGTTAACACTCATGCATGTGTGATAAAGGAGGAAGTTCTACTGAACTTTTTTTCCCATTAGTTTGTAGTCAATTAAGCACGAAAGAGCGGATTCGCATCAAGAGATAGGAACATGTTGGCGTATGTTATAATTCCTTCATTCATATGAGCTGGACCATCGCTGAAACAATGTGTAGGAAAGAAAATGCAATAAAGCAAACATGCATATTTATTCAGTGTAAAAACAGTCACACACTGGCACTAAATACCCAGCACAACAAGTAAGACAATTGGGCAACTGCCACTGTGATACTATTCTCACAAATGGCATCTTCACTGCTCACTTCGCTTCCCCACCAGTACACCTATAGTTTGCGTGGTGGATTCTGTAAATGTAAATCCAAGGTACCAAAAAATAAAGGTAGCTTTAACAGAAGAGCAACATTGTGTGCGGTCTGTTATCCATTCTCTCATATAATGTATTATTCAGAAAAACATTTGACACATGGCATCTCTCTAAAGAAGGCCTGACGTGGACAGACCTGCCTGGTTTCCCTCCAACACTTACTGTCAGATCAGTTGCTCCCCTCAATGAGACATCCTGATTTTCCACAGTCTGAGCTCATGTTGCTGCCATAGACGGACGACACACAATATCCCCCGGTGGCAGCAGCCAACCACCATGAGGCTGAAATGGCTGCAGCACTTCCTCACAGACCTGAATGAGGCCTAGAGCGTTATGCAGTGTCAGCACTAGGCCAGTCTTTTCTCCCTGCAGCTCATCTTCCACCTTGGTCGACTCATGCTCACTCACAGAAACACTCTTACCACCCCCCACCCCTTTATTTTTTATTTTTTTTGGAGACTCCTGTCAGTTTGTATGTTGGTAATTTTGGTGCTTTTAAAGGAGACTGTATGCAAGTCCCCTGACAGGGGAAACGAGCCCAGCAGACGGAAAACAAAGCACTCTGTATTATTCTGGAGCTAGAGAGAGCTTTATATTGAAACGCCCAAACTGTGGCAGTGTAGTCTCACAGAGGAGGGGGGATGAAAAGTGTCAGAGTGGGAGTGAGTAAACGATAAAAGTGAAAGCCGCCACCAGAGGAACTTAGGATGTTTTTTTAAGGATGTGTTTTTTTTCCCTTAAAAAAGTGGCTTTAGTGGTAACAAGTGCATTAAGAACAGATGGAGGTTCAGGAAACAGTGTGGAAAATAAGGCTTTGATATAGTAAACCCCCACAGCCCGTTCCATTGAACTTGATCAATGATTTTTTTTTTCACCTTGTAGACCAGTCTACAGGAGGCTTGGATAAAGATACTTTTTTAATTAATATTTTATAATTAACTTCTATGTATTAATATTTCTTTAATATTCTATTAAAGTTATTGTCATAGATTTGGATACCTTTCCTGTCAATTTATGTGATTTTATTTAATCATGAAGTCACATTGTCATCAAGATCTTATTTACAACTGACACCTAGATACAGAAAATAAAATAAAGAAATATCAGTGGTGGAGATACTTGTGTATCTGTATGTATTCATATGGCAAGAAAACAAATGTTTCTACGATCAACAATCAGAGAGGTGACGATGTACAGCAAAGGGTAGACTTGAATCTAGGACAAAAGGACTGAGTCTTGGTGGTATTCACTGAGACATTGGGCACAGCAACAAATGCATTTGAATATTATTTCAGATACATAAGCAGGTAAACGAAAATGATTCCCTCATACATACAGAGTTTGTGTTCTTGAGCCGATCAGTTGGTCTGTTTCAGTGGTTCAGGTTTCAGTCTGCTCCACAGATAACAATTCCAGATGGGGTGTGACATCTGAAGGCTTTCCTAGAAAGATTTGTGTTTACTGCTGGAACATATAAACCCTGAGAACGTATATTAACGGTGCAACGTCTTTGGAACAGCAGTGATGGTGTCAACAGCTACACACTGTAGTGTCAGATATTGTTTTCACCTTGTGAGTCCATGTGTGTCATCACAGCAAGATATTTTTCATCATGAATATTTCTTTCCTTTTGTAAAGTTATTGTCCTGGCAAAGGAAAAAAGAGGCAGCAAAGTTGACATTGTATTCATTTTGCTATTACTTTATCGTGTCTGAATTGTGTGACATGGATTAGAGTTAGATGTGAGACCCAAACCTGGTCTATCTGAGGGTCTTTAAGTTACACCATAGAAAAACCTATGAGTTGACCCTGGGCCAAGAGATGAAACAATGTTTTTGGGTTCATCCCAGTGTCACAAATTTGACAGCTAGATGCCATTTTGACAAAACTCAAATGTTATGGGACAAACTGATTTTGCTGGTCAAAGGTCTTGTACACTTTCTGCTTGCTGTTTCTCAATATATATTATCGTATCTTATTACACCACCTTGAGGGATGTTCTGCACAAACATTCAGTTGCACTGGAGATGAACTTAACAGAATCACTTGTCAGAGGTCAAATTCATACACTGATTGTGAATCAACTTATTTCAAATATTTATATGGATATATATATATATTTTTTTTTTTTTTTTGAAACGGTCAAAGGCCAACTTCACTATAACTGCAAAGACACCTCTGGTCATTATCTGATACTAACTCAGGATGATTGTGACCATATTTTCTGCAGCTTGTCTTCTTAATGGAGGTAAACAACCACAAAGTAGAGTTTAATTTCTTTTTACATCTATTACTCACTCATAAGCATGACGCACAGGTTACGCCTAGCATTTTTCTTCCAGCCACACTGGTTTTGAATCTTTTCTTCAAGGGAAAGAAACAAAAACAGTAGCAAAAAATGGGCAGTCAGAGAGAGCCTTCCAAAATGACACCAATTTGTACCCGTTTTCAATGATGGAGCGGAACTTCCATCATTACATGATATCCCGCATCTGATACTGCTAATGATTGGTAGCAGTTGAGCCATTCAATTTACAGTAACAAAAGAGAAAATCTATTTAACGAGAATTTAAATTGATGGAACACATTTAAATGTACAATTCTTTCACAGCGGGTTTTGTTTTGTTTTTTTTCCTCACTACCTTACTCTAACTGATGTTTTGAACATTGGTTCATCAGACCAGAAGCAGACTAATTTTCAGGAAATTAGGACCAATAAGAGGCTCATCAGCTCTAGTCAGGCTGCTCCCCATGGGATGTCCATTTTCTTATCAGTTCAGTGAAATAACTCTCGTGACTGGTGTTTGAAGCCTGAAGTCGATGCTTGTGTGTGTATTTGCTTGAGGAACAGGGAGTCTGTCACACTGCTCACACGTACCAACACAAGAAATTATGTATATCCAAGCACGTAAACACATGGGATGCAACTTCAAAAACACCAATGAGCACATAAAAGTCTGAGACAAATATTAAAAAATTCTAAAAAAAAATTGCCCACATCATCCGTCCGTGGTCTCTCACTCCTTCCATCCTCCCACCTTCTGCTCCCGAGGGAGACTCTGTTGGTGGGGTCAGACAGCAGCCCTCCATTGATGTTATGAAAGTATGAACATGAAGTCACTGCAGGCTAGCTCCGCCCACCCTTAGTGGGAGACACTTCAAGAGGAATCCTCAATGAGCAAGCTTATTTTAGCTCGCCCTCCCTCGCACCATCTCCTGTTTCCACTCTTTGTTTTTCTCCATTTCTTCTTTGCTCCGCTCCCTTGAGGTTTTACCATTAGCTGACCCTATATATTGAAGTGAGAAGAACACCCAATGTTCAAAATAGAAGAAATAAAAGCCACAGCAGCAGCGGTTTCTGTTACCCTTTCTTCTCAGCACTGATCTCAGATCAAGGAAGTGGAAATGTGTGGAATCTCTGTTACAATTGCCACCAGCATAGATGCATCAAAGCGCCCATAACAGCTGTCCGTGTGAGATACCAATGGCAGGGGTCAGGTCATTGGAGGTTCATACACATTCTGTCAGCGATCATTTCTCCTGACAGCAGGTATTTTGACATTTCTGGACTGGGAAACTATGATGGAGGGCAGGAACATCAACAACATCAAGTGTCGTAGCTCAAGTGTTGCAGATGCCCCCTTTAAAAAAAAAAAAAATCAGAGTGGCTGACAGCCATCGTCCACCAAATTGCAGTGGATGACTTGCACATGGTGCCTGTCTCAGAGATCAGCTGACAGGAGTGGAACTGCTTGACCACAGAGTGAATGTTTGAGTGATTCAAAGTCACAGTGGCCAGACATGATGGACCGAAGAAGAGAAAAAGACTGACAGTAGAGCCTGGTGAAACAGAAAGAGGGAAAGATGGATCGGGGCTGGAAGGGGAGATGTTTTATTTTGGTTTCCACCAGGCTCTGTTTCACTTCATCTTCCTCCTGTCAGCTTTACATCTTCATGCTCTGCCTCCTACAGTTGCAATTGTTTCATATAAAATGGGACTCAATCAGTGGTATTATTGGATTTACTGAGCTCCATTTGGTGCAGCAGTGCTATTGAGGTTGGAGAGAAAGAGAGGCACCGTGGACTGCACTTTACTCCAGCCTCACTCTCTTTCTCTCTCTATGAAGCTTAGACAGTGGGTCAATAGAGACCAAGGCATAGCCGCTGTTTCCTGCACTAATCTGCCTATTCAGCACCAGAGATAGACCCAGCAATATCTGACAGAGGAAGGGGAAAAGAAGGGGGGGGAAATACAGGTACCGTAATATGGTGAAAGTCTTTGAGAGTAAAAATAGAGCAGTGAAGGAGAAAGGAGGTATTAAAAGGCTCAGAATTATGACAAGTTCTTTAAAAAAAAAAACACGAGGAGGGAAGAGGTTGGAAAATTGAGGATGCATCAGGAGACGTACAGCAGAGAGAGAAGAGCAGGCGATAAGTGACTGAGGCAGTTGTTAAACAACTGTGGGTGGCGATGGTCTGCAGCGATGGCCCCACCTTCCCCCACAGAACGGGATTTTTATAATGCCTCATTGAGGCCGAGGCGATAAGTCATCAAGTGGTTATGCGTAGGATAATCCACTCCTCTGGTTTCTTTTAAAGCGGCTGAGGTGGAAGTGGAATGTAAATATAATCCCTATAGTCTGCTGCACCTTGTGGTATTTTCCCAGAGTGACAGAGGGAGGAGGACATGCATCCGGCTGATGGTCAAGCAGAGACGTTGTAGGTTGTTGCTTCCCAGAAACTCTGGTTCTCTGTGTAGATCATGGCGATATCACTTTAATTTGAATGGTTTCCTTCCTCAAGCTTAACTCTGTTTTTTTCTGTCTTTATTGCTTTGTTATTCTCTCTGCAGGCTCCATCCCCTCTATTCCGCCTCCCTGTTCTCTCCCAGTCCTGACTAAGCACTTTGAGGTCTTGAGGTCAGAGATTTGGTCATAATTAGACTGGTGTCTGTGTACAGCTATGCTCATTTTGCTCTAACAGTCCACATAACTCTTTTATCTTGATAATGCTGCAGTTTCTAAACACAGATTGGTCAGACCTGCTGTTAGCATCCATCTCAGGTGAGGTCAGGTCCAAGTGGACTAAGTGCTGGTGTGGATACATCTGAGATACACTGAGGAGATACCATCTCACAACTCACACCACATTGTATTTGTGCTTTTCTATGAAGATAGGTGTTTATTTCTCATATATTATGTTTGTTATTATTATCCTTATCATGACTAATATTATTATCATTAGTAGTAGTAGTAGTACTGCTATTTGTATTTTAAAGAAAGAGAGAGCGAAATGTAAATCATTGGTGCAGGGAGAAGGGGTGGGATTAGGTAAATTTCAATTTCTTCCCACTCACTCTTCAACATGAATATTTAGTTTACCATTCATGTTGTTGTTTTCTTCTTTTTTTTCTGTTTTATGTTCAAAATAAGCTTTCACATGACAATCAGGCCTAAACTGTGACAGCAATTCACAAAGCAATTGCATCTTCCAAAATGACTAATCTTCAGTAGCAGCTGGGGTAAGACTGTCAGTACAGTCTTCACTTTATAGCGTCCTGAAACTAACTCATCTAAAAAAGTGGAAAAAATGGTGAAAAACGCATCCAAACATAAACACTTCTTAAATGTGCTAGAGACTCACTGCCCTCCAGTTTTAACTGTCGGTTTATTTCCTTATTCCTCCAAATGCTGGACTGCTGCTGGGGGTTTCTGCTAGGACCAGATGTGGACTCAGACGGCCACCACTGCCCTGTGAGCTTAGCTCTAGCAGTTCTGTCTCTTTCTTTCCAACCTTTTCACCACCCTCGTGTCCCACTGTCTCCCTCTGTGTGTCTGACTGGATAGCTGCTTGACAGGAATTGAAGAGCAAAGCTCAAAAACTCAGCTCCATTGACCCAGAATGGATCTTCAATACTTTGATCCGCTTTGTCTTTGAAACCATCCACCCTGCTGGAATGGAACTCTCCTATCAACCAGCACTCCACCTTTCTGTCTGCTTTTACTCTGAGAATCGTACTCAGTGGCATTTACTCCCTGACAACTCATGTATTTATTATGTGGACATAAGGGTTTGATTGTACAATGTCACTGTATCTTCTCTATCATTCTGACCTCACTTCTTCTTGCCATTTGATGTAGATTGTTCAAAAATGAGACAGCAAAATGCTTTTATCGTCCCATATTAAACCCATAGATGCGTATATGCATCGTCTTCACAGTCTTATTGCTCCACGAGGGTTTGAGCTGGAGACAGAATGTTTCTGATGACTAATAAGCCCAGAAACATCTTTGATTGGTCCATTGTCAGTTTATATCTGTACGTTTATGCATCATTTCTCATCGACCATCTTTGATAGTGACGTCTTGAGTCTCTTCAGCAGGCACTCCTATTGGCTCCAGTGGGTGATGTCACAGCTAATGAGTGTCCCATTCAGAGACCTACCAACAGTTTCCTGTGCAGCCAAGCCAAACAGGATCAATGCTGTATTTTTGTGATCCCAGGGTGAGAAGAGGTTAATATGAGTTCCAGTGGCGGCTGATGCGAAACATTTTTTGGGCAGCGCAATTTACCTTGGCATACATAGGGGTGTAACAGTATACAGAGGTTACGGTTCAATACAAGCTTTGTACTTTTAGTTTAGTTTACTCCGTATCGTTTGTGTCCGACTTATGCGTCGGACCGACGCACATAGCTGCATCCCGTGAAGAATCTAATTCAAACCGATTAACCCTATATAACCTATCATAGAAGAATTTTAATTTGCTATACATCAATGCAATACTGAGATTCCAAATTCTAATAATATGTATTGACCTATGACCATGTTAACTAAAGAAGTTGCTAGAAAATGCAATAAACCACAAAAAAAGATTATTATTATTATTTTTTTTTTTTTTTAAAACACATATTTTCCCAAACACAGAAATGGTATAGCTGTATCCCTCAAAAGTGTAAATGTAAAAAAGTTGCACAAAGTCCTTTCAAACCACAGAAAAGTTATTTTGGGTGTGTATATTGCTTAGTTTCTGAGATACACAAATTTTTATAGTCAGCACCAAAAACGAAAATAAATTGAACGTTTTGCACAATACACAAAAAGATGCCATGTTCCTTAAAATAAACTATTTACTCTAACTCATATATATATATACATGTTAGCACTTCCACGATCTATAATTATAAATAATATAAATAATATAATTATGTGTGATGAGTCTGGCGTGGGTGGGCTGTGTGTGTCTGTGTTATTTTTATAAGAGCAAGAATTACGATATGAGTGAGAGTGACTACATCTAAGGGTAAAACTAATAGTTGATTGCGGGAAAAACTATAATTCCCGGGAAAATGATGTCACTTTCGATTAGTTCATCATCCGAATTGCAGTAAACAGCTGCAGCATAGATACAATAGTTTTGTTGTTTGCGCTTTCTCCATGTTTTTTGGAAACCGATTAGCGGTTCTGCACTCTGGGATACACTGAAAGCCTGGTATTAAAGTGTCACTCCTCTGGTTTAAAATAAAAAAAAAATATATTATATCTTATTTGGTTGCAATTGTTTGCAATTCTACTGGCATTTAAAAATAGATATGCAAATTGCCACTGACCAGCCGCCACTGATGAGATTATAACTGTCTTATAAGGATTTAAACTAGAGAACTACAGAGCCCAAACATTTATATCACTTTTTACTATGGATTGAATTTTTTTCTAGTACAAGATAATCAATGTTACCTTTTGTTACTTCTTTTATTACTACTTTCCATTTGAGTGACAGATATAATTAGCTCAGGTTGTGCTTGGTTATGTCTTCTTCAAAACTTTCCAAGGAAAAACCAAGACGGGGATAAAATGATTAACAGAACAATTTAAAATGAATGAATTATCTATTAGAATAACTCAGGGTTTCAACACTGATCAGATAAATGCAAGACAACATTAAGGCCCTGACGGGGAGCCTTGTATTGTCAGTGTCTTTCAAAATGCTGTAGCCGCCAAACTTTCTGACATTATACGTCTTTCCTTTTCTTGTGCTCTTCATCAAATACAGTTCAGAAATATTTTAACACGAGTTTCAAGTAATTTGGAGATGTTTTTGAACCCAAATTCTTCAAACAAGTATAAAGAAACGATTCCACCAAACACTGCCATGTTCTCTTAATGAAAGGCATCCTAGTTAGTCAGGATCAAACCTGAATGCGTTACATCAAAGCAGTCATATTTGTGTGTCATGCTGACTGGGCTTGTGAAAGCTGAAATCAGTTCCTTGCAGATACTTAAATATTCCAACATCAACGTGTTGTTCTTTGACTGACTTAGATTTTTTTTTTTTCTTTTTCTTTTTCTTTTTCGGGTTGACGGAACAGACGCTGTGTCTTCTGTTTACTGTTATACTGGAACCTGCCAACCCCTGCACCTTAATTGAGGGCGAGCACAAACTCAGACATCACACTTTGATGTTTGGAAGCAGAGGTGGGCCCAGTTGTGAGGCTGTCATCTGGTTAGCAGGCGGGCAAGTTCCTCCCACAGCAGATGTTTTTTTTTTTTTGCCAATTCTGTCCCAGTTTCCACATCAGACCTGTACTGATATGTGTTCCTGGGGAATTTAGTCTCCTGCTAATGACCCCATTAGTCTATGGGGTGGGGGGGGGCTTGGTGTGAGTGTTTGAGTGGGTGAAATGATGCGTCAACCCACCTGACAAAACAATCACATTAACTCACCCAGTTGCCACAGCGATAAATGAACACTTGCACTCCCCTGCAGCATAATTTGATTACTTTTGACCAATTTAATTTTGCAAATGGAGATGTGTGCGATCACGTGAAAAAATCTACACAATTATGATGGCAATTTGACAAAGGTTAAAGCTATTTTGATGAAAAGAAAATATCAAATGTTACATTGGAAAATCAATGAATATCTTTCGTTAACTTTCCCAATGTTTCAGACAGCCGTTTTAGGTCTTGCTGTGATGATGTAGGGATGTGAAATGTATAGTGACATTGCTGCAGCTACAGCTGTGCCCTGGAGGCCTCCCAAAAAAGAGGAATCAGGTTTCAGACAGCTGTCTGTCTGATCACAGAGGATTAAGTTGAATTATGTCTGAAATGTTGTTTCCATCCCAGATCTGTCTCTTGCCAATGATCTCCTTAACTTTTTTTCAGTGAGGAGGTTTTAACCACAAGTTTTTGGCTTTTTACATGTTTTAATGATGCAAACCAGGCTTACACATACGCATGACATCACTGATATGTAAAACCAAGTATCTACTGAAAATTATTTTGAGAAAAAATATCCTTTAAAGCACATTTTTATAAAAAAAAAAAAAAATAAAAAAAAATTCTTAAGGAAGAAAATAGTGACACGGTTACAGCCAAGATTTTTGAATACAAGATTTGAATTTCCAACCCCATCAAACTTTGTAATGTCAACCAAAAGTTCTCTTTTCATTTTAAAATGTAAAACACTCTTGTGCTGCTAAACTCCAGATCAATTTCCTTATTTTGATAAATCAGAACATGACCTTGTGAAAGTAAAGTGGCAGCTGGTAGAACATGAATTATAGTTAAAATATGCAAAAAAGAACTACTGGCATTTGGAACAAGCCATAAAGAGCAACAGAAAGTCAAATCTGGGCTTTGTGGCAGCCAAAACACACACACACACCTGAAAACCATGGCCAAATGGAAGCAAACACAGCCGTAATGATCCACATTCCAACAGACCAGGTGACTCCATCCAATTCGCCCTCCCTCCATCATTGTGAATGAAGAGAGCACATGTTGCTTCTTCTGGCTTTCATATCTGCCTGTGTGGCTCGCTCGGTAAGAACTTTGCAAATTATGTATGTGCACAGGTGCATGTACCCACCTGCGATATTTCCACAGGTACACACATGAACCTGCAGAGTCACGCACAAGCACACAACAAGGAACTGTGTAATCGGCTTTCCCGTTTCCACGTAAAATTCCCAGAATCACTTGAGTGTGAAATGCTGAAAACATCCTGCATCCAAATCATATCAAGACCGGAGCAGATTCCCTCTGCTGTGCACTCGCAGATTGAGCTGTAATGACCAAGCATTGTCAGGCCTATGATTGTTAGTAGGGAAAGACAGGACTTGCTGCACTCACAAGAACTGCCTCCTCTCTAAATCCACATTAACAACAGCAGCTACTGCCAAGGTAACGCAATGCTGTGCCAAAGTTGCACTGAGAGAGCTGTGGTGCTGAACACTGGTGAGAGGCAAACAGTGAAGAAGGAAAGAAGAAGAGATAGGAAGACGGAAGATTCTCTTAGGTGACTAGAGCGTTAACCCCCTTGTCTCCTACTGAAGCCAAACATCACTGGCTGGGAAGAGGAAATTGTTTTGTGGACGTGGTGCCTGCCAGTATGATGATCTGTCTTCACCTGTCGCACACCGACTGTGACTGTTCACTTGTCCCTCAATCACAGCTCTGTCATCACAGCACAACCATATTTGACGGTGTTTTTCACACAGATAATTACACAAACAGAGACAGACATTATCTCAACCCATAGAGAGGGACACACCTGTGTCAGTGGTCATACATTTTTACCACCATTGAGTAATGATGGAGACATAACATTTACCAACGTCCTATTCAGCCTTTGTCTTATTAGCATTTTCCATTAGTAACCAGTGGTTTGGCATTGGTCTTACCAAGCTTAGAACTAAACATTGTGCTGTTTATTTCTTGACTGTGTACAGAAAAAACAAAAGATCTTTGTAGATCTCAATATTTCTCCAAGCAGTTATTTTTTCCTATTATATAAATGTCATTAGTGGATTTTTTCCCTTGTCATTTTCATTGACAAGGAATTAGTTTTTACTTATAAATGAAATATATACTTAAATAAATAATAATTAAAAATAATAATTATATATATACTTAAATATATAGAGGGATTCACTCATAAAGCATCGTTAAGTCACTCCTAACTCCCAATCGAGGCACTAATGTCTCACCTCTACAGGTTACCTCTTGTAAAAATAAAACAATTCTCTTCAAGCTGTGTACTACTTATTTCTTACTTTCTTTCCTCTCTGGGCTTTTAGGTATTGCTGTCGCCAGTGCACTGGTGGACACATCACAGCAGCGAGTGGCAGATCTCAAGGAACGAGGCCTTGGTCTGAAGCACCGCAAACACACAATGCACCATCAAGGGACCTGCGTATGAAATGGATGCCCTCCTTAAGATGACCACATATTCACAAACCCCCAGGGGATTATTTTCACTGGCTCTATAAAGTGGAAACACTGTAAACAAAACAAAAGCCTGCAAAAGTGAGTTTTGATGATCTTTGATCTTAAAATTGACTTGAAGTAGAAAGGAATGGAAGAAGGGAAGTATGCACTGCCTCAAAAGGCATCCAAACTGGGAAATTGAAGCTTGTAGGAAAACCTACTCATCAATATGCTCGTTTAATCCTCTGTGTATATAATGTTGGTCTGAGGAGCAAGTAAAACAACAATTGGACAATTAATTTCTCCATCATAACTTCACATGGCAGACTTCTCTGCTCACATGCCATGTGGCTCTATGTCTTTATCTGTTTGTGATGTGGTCTGCCATCCAGAGAAAACAACGCTTGTTTTTCACCAATAAACCAAATGAAATGGCTTTGAGCTCCAGTGGAAGATACTGAGGCAAAATCGAACAAACCCACTCGGACTTGGACCTGACTCGATCAATTCAAGGCACTGGAATGACTGATGATCTGGAAACAAAGGTTTGCTTCAGGAGAAAGTCTCTGGAAATTTTAGAGGCTACTGTTATCAAGGCATTGAAGAACTGCATCTGACTACAGAGGTCTTTGTATGTAACTATTAAAACGTGACTTATGAAATACATTAGATTTTTATTTTATTTTTTATTTTATTTCTTCCCTGCACTGGCATCTGGGGTTTTACATTTTGATATCTGCTCAGGTCCTCTGTAATGGAAAGGTTGTGTGCAGTTGCGAGCCTTTGATGCATCTGTATATGCACTACAAGTGAAATGCTTTACCAGTACATTAGGACCCTATGAGGGATAAGAATATGCAACTGAACATCCAAATATAATGTCTATTCTGGGCTGTAATGTGACCCTATGGGCAGTATCAAACACATACTACTGGTGGTATTCATAAGCCTATTGATTTATTTATTTATGACTGTGAAGCTACACAAGACATCTTTCCTCATGACCTCCAGTAAGTTTCACGCCTGTTTATTTGTGATACACAATTTTTTCTATTGCATATGTTATATTTATTAATTATGCAAATTCCAGTTAAACATTGATTTTGCAAGTTTACAAATGCAATAAGGCTTCTTTTTTTAACACGATGACTAATCATTGATGTCATTGAGCAGGTCTGTGCAATATTCTGTTTCTGTTCTTCTTCACACAGTGTCTCCTCACTTGCATAGCTTATGATTTATTGACATAGCAAACACCATATGTGTATTATACCGAGTCTCAAGTGATGTCAAGTCTTTCCTTTTAACCAAACCTTGATTTGATGCCGTTGTTACTTTTCTTCAAGTTCACATAGACCACAGAGTCACGTCTTTATGCACATGTATTGTCTAAATATTGAGTCTGATTATTTTTGACTCCATATAATTTTACACCAGTTTGTTGTTGAGACTTCAATTAACAAAGGGCAGCTCACCTCACTATTTTTGTCCATATGAGCATTTACAATAAAAACGTTTTGATGCTTCTTTGTATGGTAATTGTAACCAATAGACTGTGTGTATCTTATATCTAGTTTGTGTCGCTGTGTATTGATCAACCGTCTCAGGATGTCAAAAAAAAAAAAAAGACTACACAGTCACAGTAATACAGGCGCCAGGCTACAAATACTTCTTGACAAAGACGAACCAGCTCATCTAGAGGTTGTAACAGCACAAACCAGTAACGTATGATGAGTGAAACGTGTAGTAGATATCCTCTGCAGTTTCCACAGCAACCCTTTGACGTTTCCTTTTTCTGAACAAATGTAATATGTCTAGTGGAAGCACTTCAGTGAGTGAGTGTGAGTGTTTGTGAGTGTTTGGTCTTTGTGGCCACATGTCCAAACTATTTTCTGCATACATCAGACAGGACCCCATAATATTTGTCAGTCTTTTTTTATATTCTGCCCTCTTCATGTCTAAAGTTAGAAACACCTTTTGATATAGGTGTAAATGTAATGAAGTGTGTACGCTCATATCTACGTGATTAATGTCTCATGTCTTTGCACCTCACATCAACACATACTGAATACTAACATTGGAGAAAAACCCTCCTCTTCTTCTCCAGTTACTTGCACACAACAAACCACAGTTATGGACCTTTTTTTTTCCAATCAGCTCCAGGTATCATATTAATACAGTGAAAATATCAAAGGTGTCGATCCACTGACTAATGATCACAGTCTGAATTAGGAAACTGAGCCTTAAAAATCAGCTTGCAGGACATAGTCGCCTCAGCCACGTCCCCAACCCTTAACCACAAACAACCCTGGAGGATTTGATTTGCTGAGTCTTTCACTGATATCTTCTTTATTTCTTTTCAAACACACAGAATATATTCAGCCAACCAGAAGAAAGGATCAGATCCTCTCCGCTGATTGGATGTCTGACCTGCTATTCCTAGATCTCCAGAGAGAAGCCTGAGAGAGGAGATGTGAAAATCTGCTTATGGAGATCAACACCTAAGATAAAACAAAAGAAAATATGTAACCTCTGAGATAAAGCAAAGAGTTGACTATAAAGACCAGTAATTCAAATGTTCACAAGTGAATTCACATTTCAGGAACACAAACTTGTGCAAGAAATCGATCAAGCAAATAAAAAAGCAACATAAAAAAACGATTGTGAACACTGACAAGCTGTTTGCAAAACAAACAAATCATCCACAGCGGTCATCACATGTGAGCATGTTTGGATTCCCCTGATGATAACCACCATTCTCAGGTGAAAACGTTAAGCTATCTCTAGCAGCAGACCCGCTGTCCTGTCAAACACGTGTAACTATATCACTTAAAGTGGGTCTATCTCTTATGTTTGTGTCTCATATTTTTGCTGTTATATGTGGTGGACGTGGCAGTGGGGCTTTGTTTACAAATATGGTATCACACACTGATGCAGTTCATAGATATACCTGTAAAATAAACACAGTCTTTTTATATCTAGATTGCTTCACTAACAAACGGCGACTGTTTGCTTGAAAATTATCCGCAAATTATATTCTTCATCATGAGGATTGTTGTGTGGGATCTGATCATCTTCAAGAAATAGACAATTCCATGCAAATAAGGAAATCAAAACCAGAAGAAAACAGAATGGCAGCAGAGGATCCAGTGGCTGCAGCTCTCTGCCATCTGGCCACACTTCAAAATCCTTCATACTCTATAATGTAGCTGTAAATAAAAGCTGGGTAAACAATTCCTTCATGCCAGTAATCATTTGCACATGGCTTCTTTTACCTTAAAAGGCCTTATCTTCTACTAACCAGCTGCGCTCCGATGAAATGGTTCAAATGAAACAAACCCCTGTTAAAACACAATCAATTTCCTTTAATTCTGTTAGATTTCCCTGCTCAGCCACAGGTTTGTAAAAGTACACGAACAAACTGTAACGCTTTCTAATTCCAGGCTATTATCACACCGTGTTTGTCTTAACGCTTCCTTTTGGCTCCTTTCTTTGAACATCTAGTTTGAAACTTGTAAGGCCTCTGAACATTACATGAGGTCAATGCGGCTGCTGTCACCACCATTAGTGACCAAGAGGAGATAAGTGCTCCTTTTTACGCTCTTAGTTCTCTCTATTTGCCCCCCCCCTCAAGATAAAAGACTGTAGTGTTTAGCATTAAGTGGGCTGCTGGCATCTATGCTCTGCTCAATACCTGCACGTCAGAGGCAGCAGGAAGTGGTGCACTTTCCCTTTTATCCTGATCTAACGTTTTTTAAACCAGTTGTGAAGGTAAAAGAGTGGTCTGCTTTTCAGCTCAGTGTAAGGAGCATAATAACTGAGCACAGAAGACTTATGGAGCAGAGAAAGAAACAAAGAAAGAAGGAAGTAAAGAAAGAAAGGCACCAACCCATGATTAATTAAGAATTGATTTTCGTATTTTTAAACTATAAAGAATATCTAAAAACATTCAAAATCTGTCTCCTAAAAAACATATCTCAGAGAGCTCATAGTTCCTTATTGACCAGGAGGTCACTTCTCTGTCTGGATGTGGGTTTACTTGTGGTTCCTAGAGTCTCAGAGAATAAATCAGGAGGCAGATCTTTCAGCTATCAGGCTCCTCTTCTATGGAACCAACTCCCAGTATTGGTCTGGGGGGCGGACTCTGTCACAGCTTTAAGATCAGGCTTAAAACCTTCCTTCGTGAGAAAGCCTGCACTTAAAAAATTAAAGTATAATCACTGTTTCTGTACTTGTGCTGCTAGAGGGCTACACAGCTGGGGAATGCACCAAGCATCTCTTTCACTCCCCCCCTCCCATCTCTCTCTGTGGCTCTCCCCCCCAATCCATGTACATTTCATCATTACATATCTCTTACTTTGCTTCTTCCTGTAGTCTGTGTTTTATCCCTCCTGTCCTCTCTCTTCCTGTGCCCATCCTACAGGTGCTGAATCATCTCTGCTCCATGTTGCCGCTCAGTACCTGCTGCTGCAATAGCCACCATTAGTAATCATTACATACCACTAATATTTTCCCATTGTTGCTAATATTTACTTGGCACACTTATTGCTATCAGATTTCAATCACTATTTACCTCTTAAATTTTTGTTTGCATTGTTAAAGGATCTTCTTTCCTCCTGCTCCCGTTCTCACTCCATCCGTCTGCGCCACCAATGGTTGTAAAAAGAGCTTTTTGGACAGAACAGGTGTACAGGTCAGCCCTGGGGTCTGTGTCCATTTTGATACACACTCGATGGTTGAATGACATATGGCAGTTCTGATACACACACTTCTGTAAAAGCCTAAAAACTATCAATACATACACTTTACAATGATTAAAACAATGTAGCAACACACTCAGCAACTAAGCCAAGAATCAATTCCAAAATACTGTAGTAAGAAAGAGGAATACAATACAATGAAATGTGAAAAAAGGCATTCACTTCTTCCTTTAAAGATTACATTATATTTGGAACTAACCCATAATTTAGTTCAGCTTACAAACTACATAAACATTAACCACTATCATCTGCCTATAAGGTGGAATGATACCCAGAATCTGGTAAATGGTGTCTGGCGAGCAGTTTCAATTACCACTACATCACCACATTACTAAATAAATAAATAAAATGAAGTTCTGTCTTGATGCAAACAGTTTTCACAGTGCTTCAAGTCATGAAGAAGCAGAAAGGGAAAAAGTGACAAAAAAAGGTAAAAACCCCAAACGAGTTGCTAATTATGCACCAAAGTCCCACTAAGAATAGAAAACTATTAAATTAAAACGCATTGATGCTTCATTGATTTTTAATCAAAATTCCACCTGTCTAATAAATAAGAAACCGACAAACTTCCACATTTCAATACAAAAGGAAATGAGAAATTTACTTTCGACTCTGCATAGTTTCAAAATGAGGGAATATTTTCCGCTTTCAGATAAAACGGTTGAGAATAAGCTCCCACAGCTGCACATAAATGCAAATTTGTACGGCCCTTGAGTTCACGTCCCCTTTATTAAATTTTTATCTTGAAGTTTTCACAGTGATGCCATTCAGCAGAAATAAGATTGACTGATATTTATAACCTGGCAGGTACAAGCTAAAATTCCAGACATAAGTATAACGTTTAGCCAGGAATGAATCAATTCAATCAGCAAAATCTGCCCCATGTTACTTCAGCCAAGTCTGAGTTTTTAGGTCCCAGTAATGTCAAAGCAGATGAACACACACACTTTGTGTTGAGGCATTTTGGCCTGTTCAGTAATAAAAATGATCACTTCCTCATCCCCCATGTCTCACTGTCTCTCTGCCTCATCCTCTTTGTCCCCCCCCTCTGGTTGAGGACTCAGGGTCAGCTGAGCCATGTTCTTGTGATTGATGCCCCATCCAGACCTCAGTCTTTATGCCATTACAGGCCAATTGCGGTGTGTAATTTGCACAATGGTCTGAAGACAAGTGACCAACTCAGCCGGGGCCCGACAAACAGCTACAAAGCACACTGCTGTCACACACATTCACACACACATCCAACCAAACCACTGACCAGTTAGCCAGACTTTGTGACTCTGTGCGGAATGTCTCAACATTGTCCTCTACTTAGTCCTAGTATGCACTGCTTTGTCATAAGTCAACTTCTCCTCCAAGAAAGGGCCCTTTTTTCCTCCTCTCAGCAAAGCGCATTGGAGAATGAAAGTGAAGCTACTGACGCACTTCATCAACATGATTATGTGAGCGGTAACCATAGAGACCTCAGGGTGGCTGTGGAGGGAGCTGACCAATTAGTTGAACTACTTCCTGTTTCGTCACAGAAACATTTTTCCATTCAGGAGGAAACAGTTTGTGCCGCACTTAATTCATGCACCTTTTTACTCCATTTATTTATACTTCACTTTTGCTCTGTGATTTATTCGGAGCTTTTAAAACCCTTTTGGTTAAAACATTTTTAATAAAAATGTTATCTTTATTTTGTTATCATTACATATTCTAAAAACTCTACCAGAGTAGAGAAAAATCAAAATACAGAAATACAGAAATGAAAAATAAAGCAATTCAAACTGAATGAGTGTGTTCCCAGTGTATTTCATACCACTTCATACCACATACACAAGTCCATGACACACACCAGGGCACATATTCTTTTGTACTCATTAACACATACACTGTTGTTTATTTTTACTCAATCCTACATACATCCTTCAAATCCTCAAAGGGAGCATCAAATTATACTACCACGAAAAATCGTATCATTTAACTTAAACTTCAATATCCACATTTTTAAAAAATGATTGTGGCTTTTTTCAGAATGAAACTATGCATGTCTGAATACATTCTCAAGATCTGTGTATTCTCTGCCACTGATGAGAGGAGTGAGAAAGTGGTGAAAGACTGACTATCAATCTTTTTTATTTATTTATTTTTTTTAGCGACATGCTGAAAAAAAGAAAATTCTAAATATTACTCACCTGGTTCTTCACATTTAAGTGGTAAGTCTTTACGCTGGTGATTCTACTTTTAATGTAATCTGTGAGAAATTTTTTCTATGAGCACAACAAATTAAAGATGTCCTCGCAGACATCTACCTCCCATTCGCACTGACCTCCGTCATCATGAAGTTCATCTGCTCTCTACCCTGCCCTTGCCCACCTAGACCATGAGGGAACTGTTGGGATCACCTCGCACATGCTCTAGAAAGAACATTAGAGAGGCCCACATGTCCCTCCTGAAGCCGGGGCCAGAGTTGTCTGACTGTTTGAAAACGGCGCCACGACCGCCATGATCCACCCCTAAGGCGTGGATCTAAGTTTCCTAAGGAACAGACGGCAGGCATTGGCTGGATGCCAGCACCCTCAGCAGGGGTCCCCGGTGATGTTACACAGGTGCGGACACCTGGAGCAGATCCCTCTCTCTCTTTAACTCCTTCACTCTGGAGGAGCGGAGCAGAGACAATTAGAATAGCGAGCATTGCATTTACTTTTACCGTGTCTTTTGTTTATTTGGAATTCAGTTCTAGCTGTTTGCTTTGGTTTTTTTTTTTTTGAATCCCATAAGTTACAAAATTGATTGGTGCTACATATCTCGTGTCGGCCGTCACCGTGATCAGTGATCGAGCAATTTCACTAGTTAAAAGGACCAATACCCCACCCGTGAACCCTGTTCACCGGCTCGGCTATTCCGTAGTGATACTGTAATAATCAACTGTGATGACCTCATCCGCAATCTCTTTCCCCTTCCCTCTTCTTCCCCTCACACACATTCACAGGCGGTGACCAGTCGTCATCTTGGCTCCGACAAGTGCGTAGTCACCGTCACTCTGTTGCCATCTTGGCCATTTCAGACGTCACTCACGTGACTCTCCGGCCATCTTTACTGCTCACACACTCACACCCAGACGCTCACACACTCCTTCTCTCTCCTCCCCACACGCACACTCCCTCAAGATCCATAGATAGACTGGTGCGATTGCGGTTGCTGTGCTATTGGGATTGTCATCGCTATCACTATTTATTAGTGTTACTGCATATGATATTACTACGGTTACCGCTAAGGCTATCCATGTTGCTAACCCATTCTTATTACATGTGTGTTACCTTTTGTATCTCCAAATTACTCCTACTAGTGCACAACAGGAACGTATGTGAGAACGCTGTTGATAGACTTCAGCTCAGCATTCCACACCATCATCCCCCAGCACCACATCCATACACTGACTGGGCTCAGACTCAGCACCTCCATCTGTGACCGGCTGCTGGACTTACTCACAGAGAGACCCCAAACACTCAGGGCCAGCTCCGACACCTCTAGTACCACCATGCTGAATACAGGAGGCCCCCAGGGATGTGTACTGAGTCCCCTACTCTTCACCCTGCTGACTCACTACTGTACAGCCAGGTTCAGCACCAACTACCTCATAAAGTTTTCAGATGATACCATAGTAATCTCATAAGCAATGGCGATGAGGCCAACTGCAGGAAGGAGGTGAGCCTCCTGGCCAGCTGGTGTGGAAATAACAACCTTCTGCTCAATGTGGAGAAGATCAAGGAGATGGCATCAGGACACCTTCTACTGAGGCACCACAAAGCGCATCCTGATGCGCTGCATGACTGTCTGGCATGGCAGCTGCACTGCAAGCAATACAAAGACCCTGTAGCAGATAGCGAATGCAACCAACAGGATCATCGGTGTCCCGCTCCCCTCCCTCACAGACCTGTACAGCACCCAGCTCACTTGGAAAGCTGTCACCACTGAGACAGACCCCACTCACCCCTCCCACCCACTGTTCAGTCTCCTGCCATCTGGGAGAAGGTACCGGAGTCTACGGGCTCGTTATACCAGTCTGGGAAACAGCTTCATCCATCAGGGTGTTAGGAAGCTGAACTCCTTACCAGCATTCCCCCACTGAGGAAGGACTCAGAACTGCTGCTATTGCAGTGGGCACAGCTGTTTCTGAAACATTGCAACTGCTCATCTGACCTCATTGAGGTCTTTACGTACAAATAATTATGCACATAATATGCAGAAATTGCTCATTCACTCTTCACTCCCTGCATAGTCTGCTTTGGTATATTAATTACAACTTTACTTTACTGTAAAGTCTAGATTTAAAATTTCTAACTTCTATTTTTAATTTTGTATTTTTTTCTGCTCTTCTATATTCTCCACCTTATTTCCCTTTGGTTATATGTTACACCGCAGAGGACAAAAGGGTAAAAGTTATTTTGATTCCTCTGTGTATTTTGTGTTTACTGAAGAATTGACAATAAAGTTGACTTTGACTTTGACTTACTATCTCCCTGTTACTTTCTTTATCAGAGAATAGATGAGACAAATCATTTTGGTCATTAGAGTTGTGGACATCCTGCCTATGATTGTAAAGAACCAAATATGATTACGACAAACACATTTGTTATTATTCATAACCTATTTGTCATTGTGACACGAATTGACCACACAGGAGTTTACTGCGCTGCAGGGAATCCCCCATAATGCATTAATAGATATTAATTCATATTGGTGTCAGGAGACCAAATGTGTTCATGTGAAGTTTTATGGCCTCTTCTTACAAACTATCCATTAATGAGTAGAGCTTTGTATTGATAAACTATTAAAAGAAAAAAATATCAGGAGGCTTGTTATGAGTGTGAGCAGATGAGACAGCAGGATGAGGGTCAATCCCAATGAGGACTTTGGTTCAATGCTATTTAAGTTATTAATCTTTTGTATGCCTGGTGCTTAAGAAGGTTGATGCTGAAGTCAAGGTGCTCAGATTGTTAAATTATAACTACAAATCCCCATCGGACTGTTCCCCCCAGAGAGAGTACAATCACACTGAAGGTGGAAGTGGCACATGGTGTTTCTCCCTATTGAGGTTGTGACTTAAGAATACTAATTTTTGTAACGTTAACAGATAGTGTTTGGAAAGTCGCCTGGAAAGTTTAAGACCTGATCATGTCTTGAGGCAAAACAATCTAAATCCTGGGATACTGACCAAGTTTACAAAATCTCTCTTTTGATAAATATGTATCTGAGAAACACTTGGTAGCCCTCTAAATTGGGGCCACATTATTTAATGTTACTTGATCCAAAAAGTGAATAAAGCTACATGATTAATAAATTAAAAATTTTGATACCAGTTGATAGTTTGAGGAAGTCTTGTAAGTTTTATCTGCCACCAAATGTTGATTGTTATTGATCAGCCATCTAGCAGGTGGATGTGGACTCTGGCTTCAAACATTTAAGCCAGCTCTTTTTTTCATTCTAAGACCATCAGGAAGCAACTCCACTAACTGTAAAAAAAAAAAAAAAAATGGTATTGAAGTCTATGTGAAAATGTCCTTACTTCTCACTTGACTTCTTAGCTCAGTAAATGTTTTCCAAATGAGTTTATGGTCTCATTCCTGAGTTAGAAGTATTCAATACATGTATTTTTTTTTTTTTTTTTTTTTTTTTTTTAATGATGGTGCAATTTAAAAAAAGAATAGACCACAAAACAAGGGATGCAATGGTGGTGTGGCTACAGTGTGAGTGATGGACTGTACTACCCAAAAAAGACAGAGCACAGAGCAGGTCACTCTTTCCTCTGCTCCATCCTCTTATCCTAAAATGTTGTTTTCTGGTTAAAAAAAAAAAAAAAAACAAGCCAGAAAACGATCACATCACACACTTGGAAGCTTGGAACTAGCAGCTAACAGATTAGGCAAGTTGGCATGTTCACTTCAGAGCTAGAACCAACATTGATTTTGCTTGTCACCACTGGAAACAGATCTTATAGGGATGAATATTTGGTGCTGAACTTGCAGGCATACTCTACAGCTGTAAATAAATGCTAACACTGTGTTTATAAATAGCTTCTACAGTAAATATATTTCAAACCTGTTTCAAATAGAAATCAATTTGATTGAAATGTTTTCTAAAACTGTTTGTTTGCAACAAAGTGCAAAGTTAGGATTTCTACAAATTCCCAGTGGAAATGATAACCTTGTCTGTATATGGCAACAAGAATGAATCATTAAAAAACAATAACAAAGTGGATTTACTTTCAAGAGTACTCCCAAAATTCTATTTATAATCATTTACAGACCTCCAAGAAACTGTGCATGAATTGAATGATGAATTCATTGATTTACTGTCAGATATTTCCAATGATTTTAACTGCTTTGTCTTTGGGGATATCAGCATTGGCATAGATAATAAGATTGATGGCAAGGCCAAAGGAATTTCTTCTGTATTAGACACATGTGGTCTGGTCCAGCATGTTCAAGAGGAGACCTAGGCCACATTCTGGACCTGGTTATTTCTAAAGGTGTTGACATTTCCTCTGTTGTGGATACTGATCTGGCCTTGTCTGACCATTTCTGTGTTTTGTTTGATTCACTGATCATTCGGAATGTTAAAAAAAAAAAAAAAAATCTGTTAAGAAAAGCTACATTAATGAGAGAACAAGTGTTCTGTTTGTCGAGGCCATAGCTACACCACCAACAGTGAGTGCAGAGTCAGTTGACAGACTCTTGGATCATTTCAACTCAAAAATCCTGGATGTAATGGATGCTGTTGCACGGTTCAATATATGAGCTGTACAAACAGAGCCTGTGTAACTAACCAGACAGTCACATTTATCTGACATAATTAACAAGAGCGTCAACAATTCTCACGCACTGCGTGGTTGATAAACTTACAAACCCTCCAAAACAGATAAGCACACAACCCCTCTCCACTGAGAAATGAACCTTTTTTGCCAAAAAAAATCTGTCATTAGACGAAACATTATTTCCGAACAGAGAAACTAATCTGTGTCTAAAACCTGGGAATAATTCAACTGTTATTCCACAATTTAATCTGATTGATTAAAAAATTGTAAAAGAAAAACAGTCCAGCATTTGAAATGAACAACATACGCAACATGCTGGATATTATTCCATCTCACGTTTTAAAAACTAGTTTCAGCTCAGTAGAAACTGATCCCCAACAAATGAACACCTCAGAGGTATCAGGCATTTTCCCAAGTCACTAAAGATACAGGAGTTGCCATTAAGGCACTGTTTAAAAAAAAAAGGAAAATCAGAAACTCCTCTCTCAAGAGGATGCAGAAAAACTATTCCATGCATTCCTCCAGGCTGGACTACTGCAACTCATTACTATCTGGATGTCCAAACAAATCTCTGAAAGGCCATCAGCTGATTCAGAACGCTGCTGCAGGAATATTAACAGGAACTGGGTAAAGAGATCACATCTCTCCTGTGTTAGCTGCTCTTCATTGGCTGCCGGTAAAATCCAGAGTAGAATCTAAAATCCTTCTGTAAACATATAAAGCTCTTAATGGCCAAGCTCCATAATATCTCAGAGAGCTCATAGTTCCTCACTGTCCTAGTAGGCCACTCCGCTCTCTAGATGGAGGTTTAGTTGTGGTTGCTACAGTCTCCAAGAGTAAATCTGGAGGCTCCTCTTCTATGGAACCAACATCCAGTATCGGTGCGGGGGGCGGACTCTTTAGCAATTTTCAAGACCAGGCTTAAAACCTTTTTCTGTGACAGAGCTTATAGTTAAATAGTCCATCTACTCTTTAGCTATGCTGTTATAGGCCTAGGCTGCTGGGGGAAGGACTGAGCACCTCTCTATCTCTCTCTCTCTCCCTCTCTTTCCTATCTGTTACAGAACGTAAATGTAAATTATCACAGCTATGCAGATGACACATAACTTTATGTGGTTCTGTCACCATTGACTGCAGCCCATGAGGCTCCTTTTGACACTGTCTTGAGCGAATAAACAACCGGATGAACCAGAATTGTATTCAGTTAAATAAGGATAAAACTGTGATTATTCTGTTTGGCCTCAAAGAGAAGAGCATTAGGAAACTACCTCGAGTCTTGATCTCCCAAGTTCATAACCTTGGTGTGTTAATTGACTCAGATCAGATTTTCAACAGCCACATCAAAGCTGTCATGAATACAACTTTTTACCAACTCAAAAACATCAACAGAATTAAATGTTTTGTTGCCCAAAAAGACCAGGAAAAGCTCATCCACACTTTCATCTCCAGCAGACTCGATAATTGAAATGGCCTTGTGACCGGACTCCCAAAAGAAGTATTTAACAGCTGCAGCTCATCCAGAATTCTGCTGGTAGAGTTGTAAGTAGAACAAAGTGAACAGAGCCCATTACACCAGTTTTAAATCTTTACAGTGGCTCCCAGTGAGTTACAGAGTAGCTTTTAAAACCCTGCTACTAATTTACAAATTACAGAATGGTTGGGAACCAGAATACATTCTTGCCTTGCCTTTAGAATTCTGCCAGAATATTCCTTGAAGTCATGATAAATGAAAAACTTGAGGAGTCAATTCCAAACTAAAATGACTTGGTCAGGAGGGGAATTTGAGCAGAGACGTTAATGCCCATGCACATCAATTTTAAGAATGATATAATGTCCAGGTGTAATCAATCACCATCCATCTTGGCTCAGAATTCAGTCCATTATTCCTGTACAAAAACCACAAATTACATGACTCTGCTCTACAGCTTTCATCTCGGCCCATGGTCTTCATAACCACCGATGCCGTTACACAAGAAGAAAACAGCACTTTAATGACTTTAATGAATCACTTTCATTTCTGAACAATTGTTCCAGAGAAAGAAAACGTAAGGCCTTCTGGCTGTTGAATAAACGTTAGGTCACAGTGCCTTTTCTGTAAGTTACTTTTCAACCTAATGTAATGTTTTCTTTTCTTATGTAACCACACCTCAGGCACCTCATACATAATTATTCATCTTCAACCACTTATTGCAAACCTCATGTTTATCACTATCCTCCATGGCTGCTCTTCACACTGTTAATGTAACAGACTGAATAAGACTGTTCAAACAAAACAAGTAATGTGAAGATATCCAGGGGGGACATCATCAAAATAAAAGATTACAGTACTTATATTATAAAGTACTGGTCACTGAAGCCTTAATGAGCATTGGTCAGTTTAGCTTTTTAACACAAAAATATTAATGCAAACAAAAAAGGTTCCAGATCAGATCTCTATTTTTTCCAACTAAATCTCACATTATATAGTGTAATCTTTTATCATATTTTGTTATTCTATTTTATGTTTGATAGCTCCAGGATTGTAGTTGTAACAGTTTTGTCTGTCACACGCTTGTATAATAAGAAAAAACAGTGAGAAGCAAAACTACAACAAGTATATGAATAAATGTATGTGGTAGTGGTCTTCAAGTCCTGTTCTTTAACTTCCAAAGGACAGAAGGACAACTCAAATTTCCACCTCAATCACTTATTTCCTTTTGGCTTTGTCAGTTGATTGCGCTGTTCAGAAAATTAGGTTGTCAACCTTTAAAGACAGAGTTAAAAAATAATAATAATAATTAATTTAAATTCTAAAGGAATTAACAATGAAAACATTTTAAATGAATTAACTACTTAATTCTTTTAAATGGAATAAAGAAAAAAAAGTCTAGGTTCATTATTTTTTTCTAAGGTTTTAGCATTTAACTGTGTGTTTCCCTTTTGTATCTTATACTTTTATTTGTTCATACTCAAAATGAAATGTTATTTTAACACAAATTCATTCAACACAAAGTCAATAAAGTCAATGCTGCTTAAGTATAAACTTGATCATATTAAACACCATTCCAAACACCATGAAAGTGAATAAAACATTGCACTGATCATTTGCATCTGTGGACTTGAGGCTTCTTCTCTCATAAGATTGTTTCTCTGAATGACTGGGCACCTCCATTCCTTCTCAGGTGCTCTAAAATCAGTGATATTGACTGATCAGATGACAAACAGCTGCTTTTCTGCTGTTGGTGTGTTGTTCTCCGAGATCCATTCTGAGATTCCGGTCAACAGTGGTCTTCGTTACCTTCAAACATCACACTGAGCTTGTCAGCAGTACAGGCCACTGTAACATCAGCCAGGAAGCCCTCTGGCTTGGACTCATCTCATTTTAGCACCTGAGCAGTTAATGCAAAATTTTACATGAGTGTTATGATATGTGATGATGAGTTTTTGAATAAATGACATTTACTTGCATTTATTTTCAGTTTATTATGAGGCATTGTTTCGCATGTTCTCCATTGTATATGAAATAATATTAGAATTCTAAGAATAGTATAACTTTCATTTTGTGACATTTGAATTGAGGTCTCCTCCCTGACTATATAAGCAGTTGATTGTTTAAAAAAATAAAATGAGTGCATCTTTAAAACATAATATAACTAAAAAAACACTTAACGAAGCAAATGTTTAATCCAATAATATATATTTATAGACATACCGCGTTAGTTTATCTATAATATTTCTAATAAATTGTCAAAAAGTAAAATGCTCATAAAGAACAGTGACTTAGACTTTGTTGCAACAAGTGATATTTATGGCCACCTCCCCAAATCAACAATATTCTTGGCGGATGTGCTTATATTGGAATCACTGTTATTATGAACGGTGCACTGTATTAAGGCTGGAGAATGTGCAGTCAGTCTAATGGCTGCGTTGGAATTTAATGGAAAATTATGACTTATTTCGTGTAGACAAATGTCAGATTCATTTTCTGGCATTTAATGACGATGATGTGCAAACGTCAGGCCTTTTTTTCCATCACCCGTTTCTGTTTTTCATGAATGTTTTATTCATAATGTCAGAACTGCCTCAGTGGATGTTCTCTATGTCAGAGACTATCAGCGCCACTTCTCCTCACACACCGAGCCAGAAATAGGAGACGCAGCTCGGCTTTTGGCTGTTTAAGTTCTCGCCTCTATTCAGCTATTCCTGTCTTTAGAACAGCAGCGTTGTTGTGTGTACACTTTGTATCACATAACAGAATTAACACTGTTACCTTGGCAGTTGTCACTTGGTTGAAAGCCCCTCTAAGATATTAAAACATTTCTTAAGACATGACAGACTGTGAGACATTTTGTGTAACTTCTTATAAATGAAAAACAATAAGCTCAGCTAATTCAGGGCTTTATATTGTCACCAGAAATGTCAATATTTTCCATAAAAATAGAAACAAAAACCACCATCAGATCAACAGCACACAATATACATGGATTTAAATCAAATTTAAATTCAGGTTCTGTGAATAAACTCTGCAGGCTGTGTGTGCAACAAGCTTCCAAATAAAAATAAACAACTTGCACTTATCCAAACAAATGACAAAATTTGTGCTGATCAGTCATGACACAGCAGTGGAACAAGAACTGATAAGGTACAGAAATTAAACATCCCCAAACATCTTACTCAGTCATCACCTGTGAACAAAACAAATACAACAGCTGAAACGCACAAGCTGCCCTGCTCTGTCAGCTGCACATGTAGAGCAAATGCAGGATGCAGGATCTGTTTTGAGGTCACTGAGTCATTCCATGTTATAATAAAATATGTACGGTTAATATGTCCTTTTTGACCCAGTGTTGTTGACATGGATCATGGTTCAGTCTTATTTAATTCTTCTCCTGCATGATGGAAACTCACATTACCACGTCAGGTTTTATAATAACTTTGGAACTTGAATGTCACCATCTTGTTTTTACAACCAATATTTGGAAGAGAACTGAGAACTGAGAGCTGAGGAGGAGTGAGGGCTGGATCTGCTCTTTGCTCTACTCTGATCGGGTGGTACAGTCAATCACACTGTAGTCACACGCCCTAATTCATCCCGTGCTTTATGGTCTGTTCACCTCTAAATGCAGATTGCAGCAGAAGTGACTGTTGACAAGCTAATATCCACGTTTTCGCAAAAATGTCAACATGAAATGAACACCATGCTGTATTGAAACTTGAAACTAGACACTGAGTCGTTAAGTAAACATTTACTGAGCTACTATATCAAGAGAGAAATGGGGACATTTTCACATAAAAATCTGTTTTTACATCCAGTGGAGTCACCTCCTTGTTGTCGTTAGATATAAAGCAGGTTAAGGCTCTTCAGCTCTGGCTTCTCCTTTCAGTCACAGAATGAATGCTCTCTTTTATTATCAGTTTATCTCAGGAACCCAAACCAGAGCTATCAGCCAACTATCAGTAACGCTGACTACAAAGTGCTGCTCAGTGTAAATTTGTGTTATCCCTTGGGCAGGTCTGCGCTGATACATCATAACAAATACCCAGCGAAGAAGAACCAAATATGGAACTGTTTGATTACACTGCATTTTACATAAAGCTGAGTTCTTTAGTTCTTTACTTCTTTTACTGAGATCGTTACATAAAAATCCGTCTCTGGCTGCTTACCTGTGTCATTATTCAGCTGTTGGCCGCAAAACACTTAGGATCATTATGTTATCTCTTTCTCTCTCTCTCCCAAAGCGGTTGAGGCAGATGGCCGTCCTCCCTGAGCCTGGTTCTGCTCGAGGTTTCTGCCTCTTAAAGGAGGTTTTTTCTTGCCACTGTTGCCAAGTGCTTTCTCATCAGGGGATCTGTTGGGTCTCTTTAAATAATTTATAAAGAGTTTGGTCTCGACCTGCTCTATATGTGAAGTGCTTTGATGTAACTTTGCTATGATTTGGTGCTATATAAATACATCTGATCTGATTTGATTCATAACATAATAAAAACCACTAGATCATTGAACAGTGTTTTGCTCTGGTGTTTTCTTGCAGTGGTGATAAAACAGCTGGAGTCGGTTTAACACATTCTACTTCCCTCCATTTTCTTGTTATTCTATAAAGTGAAGTTTTCACAAACTGGGTGAGCATTGATTTCCGCTGTTCTACAATTTTTCATTTTTTTTTATGAATTAATGAAATGTATATCTTGAAATGTTGGGAACAATTTGTTTTGTTTTGTTTTTTTCTTTTCAGCTAATTCCACCAAATTGGTATTGACTTTTTCAACGAAATACAACTCCTTAGACAGATGCAAAAATAAAACAATTTAATAGTTAAAGGTTCCCAGGCTTTGAAATCTTTGTAATATCTTATTTCAAAAGTGATGGAAGAAGAATTTCAAACAATTTTTACAGCCAAGCACCATTAAGAAGTATTTAAGTAATGATTTTTAATTGATAATAAGCTGACTCATTAGCCAGCTGTGGAAGATATTCACGTCCACTCTGGAGGTTTGTTCTGGATCTATTTGTTTCTAGTTTACCTTTCTTTCACCCTCTCGTCGTGCTAGATACAAGAGCTCTGTTGGCCCAAACTTAAAAGTTCCTACTTGTGTCCTTTGTCTTGGTTACTTGAGGTCGTATCGGCCTCTCAGCATGGCCATTCCCAATGTCTGCTGGTTTTTACATTGTTTTGAATGACACCATATACAAACAGTGTAGGTGATTTAACAGTTTTTAATTATAACTTTTGTACAATAGATTTTACATTTTCACAAGCTAAGAAGTTAATGTTGCCTGCTGAATGCTGAGCGAGCCTGCATCCCCACAAAAGCAGATGGAATGGAGATGGACGGCAAACATATTCACCATCTTTACCTTTTTTGTGGGCTCTTAAACATCAGGAGGAAACAGTCTCCAATTTCAAGGCTTCTTCAGAGACAGATGAAGCAGTGAACAACCTCTTTAGTCTTTGCCCCATCTCATGTTCCAGATACGACTCTGGGATTCAAATATAAAATGATCGGACAACATTTTAAGACACAATTCTAAGAAATGTGATCAGTCCCAGATTTTTGCAACTCTGAGATTGTTTCTTGCAGTAACTCATGACATTTCTCTTCAACTCTCAATCCAAACTGCACACATTCAATCTGCAGTATGTAACTCCAACCTCTGCTAAAATATACCATAGAAAAGTCTTCAAATGTTATGGCATAGAATATATTTGTCTTTAAACATTTGATTTATTTCCTTCACAGTCACCATGCAATGACAATTTTCTTCCTTGCTCAGCTTCTTGTGACTGTCATCATAATTATTTCAGCGGTAAAACCAAAGAAATTACTGTAACAGCACAGGTGCAATAGTCAGAAACAACTGTCAATCTGTGGCTGGTCCATTTCATTCAATTCAACTCACCTACGCAATAAAAATTTGTAAAGTATAGAAAAATAAGTTCAAATCTTAGCTCAAAAACAAAAAGAAAAAAAAAAGTCAATACTATACTGAAGCAATATCATGAATGAGGCTACAGTACAAAACAATATGCTGAGGAAATACAGTTGTATAGAACTACAGTAGGAGAGTTACATTGATATCCTTTATCTCAGATGCAATAATATTCCATAATCATGTACATACTGGGTGAAATATACACATAAGTTGACATAAAAAACAATATTCTGGTTTATTCTATTTACTCTATGTTGTATCAGGATGTCAAAATAGCTCACAATGCTCTGGAACAGAATATCATTAGACATTTATTTTGTCCAATTTATAGTTTCAGCCATGTACATACAGTGCATATACCATGTTTATGCTCAGTAAATAACATTTAGGTCCTACTATACATTAATCATGTTCTGAGAAACTACAGAAACCCAAGCAGCGTGTCGTTAATGTTCTTGATCGGTGTTCACGTGTCAAACGGTAAAGTGACCTGTTGATCACGCCGCAGTGATGAACGCAAGCATCCAGAGCTGGTGCCAAAAAAAAAAAAAAAAAAAAAGAAAAAGCATCACCTCCATCTGAGAGGGTAATGACAACAGACCCTCATCTATATACGACAGCCGCTTGTTGCATTGCGTTGGTTGCAGTGCTGTGGGGGCTTTAAAACATAAAATCAGAAGCAGACAATAACGCTCGGAGGATTTACGATAATTGACCATTTGTTAAACCCCGCCCCTAAATGCCCACTGTCCAATTGTAGCTTAGCAACTGTAACTATGAGCAGCAGGACTGTCGAACTGCACTGGCATGCACGAGATAGTACACGAAGTAGCACGGCATGCTAAATATCCAAACAGATGGAATTGGTTAAGGACTGTATCAATGCGCTGCTGCTGGCAGCTAACGTTAGCATGCTAACTTTCAGCCGCAGTCGCTGCTGCAGACAGTTGGATTCGACGCTGTTACTTGGTTTCTCAAACGCAAACATTTAAAGGAACAGTTCGGGAAATCTCCCACTGAGGGGTATGTCAATCCAAACAAGGGTGAAACAGTTTCGTGATGTTTCTCGAAGTGGTGCGTGATAACTGGTAGAAACAACAAATGAATCAGTTTCATGTTAAGAGACTTCCCGCAGGATGCTGTATCAAACATGTACTCTTACAGCCCAAAAATAAATAAATAAATAAATAAATAAAAGCCATGGCAGACGACATGACTAAACCATTACAATTATGGTTAAAGTCAGACTTCCCCACGTTTGAAATGAAATGTACCGTTGGGGATACTGTAAAAATATAGCTCGATAAAATATAGAACATAGCTCTATCAATTTAATTTCAATGAGGAGACGGTACCTTTTGTAGCGTTAAATGGGGTGACATTTGGACAAAAACAAATGTAATAAATAAATAATGTTTATAATTTTTCACCATATCCTTTAAATACTAACACTGTCTCTCAATAGCTCTCCAGTTTGCATGGATTGCTAGATGTTTTTCTAGCCGCTAAGAGCTGTCAATGTCAGTCGAAATAATACAAATTAAGCTGGAGAATTTCCCAGTCAACACAAAGTCATTCACTGGATCGTAATGAGTGCATTTGTTCTGAGAATTACCAGCAGCATCAAGGGTGATGGTCATCTAGGTAGGTGCTATGCTATGACAGATGTGGGGACAGTGACAGGGGCTCGTGGAAGTCAGCAAGTGGTCAATTTAAGGTGAGCATTCCCAAACGCACGTGGACAGTTTCACAGCTGATGCAAGATGTGGCAACACTGACCTGACAGATGAAGATGGTGTGGAGTCTCAGAGCGACGGAGGTGAGAGCTACAATGGAATACACTCTACAACAATAAGCTTACTTTTTTTCATTATTTATTTATTCTTTTTTTTTTTTTTTTTTTTACATTTCCTCAGCTCTGGTCTGATTTTGTGGACGCAGTGCAGCAAAGCACATCAAAACTCAACTTTTAAACAGTAACGCTCACATGAAACTGCAGCAGCTTCTCTGTCGCCTTCCACAGAGAAACGCTGAACATGGCTCGGACTAAGAGTTACACGTATGTACAATCACCAAAGAGTGGGGTGGACGCTGACATCCACAGCAGCACATCTCCTACTGTACTGTGATCTCCCACTCTGTCACACTGTCAGCACAAATAAAAGGAGGAGAAGCTGGGACCGTACATGTTCGTGTGTGTTTTTGTCTGAATGTGTGAAAGTGTGCAGTATGTATTTGTGGGTCTTTGCTTGTGTGCTTTTGCTTGCGGCAGTGTGTGTTCAGTATGAGCTACAGTGAAGACAATTTCGGCACAGATGCTTGTAACTTTTCTGAAGGAAAAAAAAGGCTCTTGAGTGATGTTTTTTTTTGTTTGTTTGTTTTTTTTTTTGTTTTTTTTTCTTGGTAAATATTCACAGACTGTTCATTCACCTAAAAAAAATAAATAAATACCAGATCACATGATTATCAAAACATACACAAACCACAGAGGAGACTGAGTAACATCTAAAAAGCTGCCCATGTGATAAAATGTAGCTGTTACTGAACTGACTGTGACTTTTAAAGCGAAAGATCCCACCTATAGCCTCAACACACAAACAGACGCAGATGAAAACTGCCATTTCTGCCCAAGTGAGCAACATGAAAGCTTTAAATCCTTGTTTTTTCCTTTTTCAACTAACCCAATACACACAGCCAAACTGAGTTTACATGTATAGTCGATCACCGTTTTAGCACAGAGCTGCAGTGCAAAAAAAAAAAAAAAAAATCTTTAAAAGATCAAAGCTCTCCAAAATGTAATAAAAAAAAAAAAATGAAAACAAAATGGGAACCCAAATCAAGACAGATTTCATAGGGAAAAAAAAGTAAAACTGGTATTACTGAAAGAAAGCATGTAACTTCTTATTTTCCTTATTCTTTTATACAAATGTGTGTTTGTCAGTCAGTTGTAATGTGTCGCTGTGAAGCAGAACGGCTACAAGTCGCCCAGCGAAGAGGCCGTTGGCAGGATGCAGTAACACAGCCAGAGCAGTGAGGGTAGCACATACACCAGGCCTGCAGGCCGTCTGGAGATAGCCAAGTTTCTTGGGATGGCATTGGATGTACTTGGACTGTCTATCTGAGGGTCCTGAGAGAGAGGTAGAGAGAGACAGGGAGAGATTAGTGAGAAGGAGTAAAAACTCACTTTTCTTGTTAGATTTCTCATGATACAAACTAATTGTTTATTTATTTTTTTTTTTTGCATCACTACATATTCAAGTTAACATGATATGATTTAGTAAGCCATTCAGCTGGACATATCTGCCGTTGTTTGCAAAAGGGAAAGCCTAGTGGTGGCATTTAATCAGTTATGGTTTGATCACATTGATGTAAAAACAATTACAATTACAATTACAGCTCAGAGTGTCTCGCTCTGAGGCTCCACCTCTTATAGGAGGGAAGCTCAGTCAGTATGTCATGTCATGTAAAAACCAAACCAAAAAAAAATTTGCTGATGACTGATATTTTTGTTGTAAAATGAAAAAAAAAAAAAAAGGTTTTATTACCCAGTCATTAATTTAACAAAAGGTTACCTTGTTTCAAAGATCATCAGCAACTTTCTAATTTTAAAATGCACAAAGTGTAACACTTGAAAAAGTAAGAAATAGCAGGCACCGAAATTAATGTCATACTAAGTATATATCTAAAATTTTACAGTATATAGTTTATGGAGAAAAAACAATAAGCCTGTGAGCTGATCACACTGCTTGTACTCCAGCCATCCCCTTGTTCTCAAAGCTGAACAATCATCCTGAAAATGTGTTTCCACTGAGAAAATGGCTTCAACTGGTCTGAATATCCATATTGCTTAACAAAGTTACATGAATCACTTGTTGCTGGTGCCTCTGGATCGTGTCTGGAGCACAGGGCCCTCTTTCATGACAGTTTGATAAATGATGATGAACTTCAAAAACAATAGCATCAAACTCTGCCAAGCATTTTAAACAAAGAGTCACTGTAATTTTTCTGGGTTTTGGCTCTTTATTTCTGGATCACACAACCTGATTATGATGTTTACCAGTGTGGACATCCTATACCCGCTGGGACACACCGTCACCTAAGGTTGCAGTTTAATTCATGCAATTGTGACATGTGATATTTGTGAAGATATTAGACTGTTTTGTTCAATAATATCATATTTTAAATACCCTCTAAATATATTTATCTGGTAAAAAAAATCAAAAGGTTGTTTTAATAGATAAAATGCCATAGTGGAAACTTCCATTTGTGTGTGTGTGCAGTGTGTACATTTGCATGTGCCACCATGCATAGCAAAGCAAATGGAGGGCCTCAACATCGGTCTGCAGCTTGCTAATAAAGCTGCAAGCTAGCAGCTGGGTCATCTCCTCAAGACCTGCCCCTGCTTCTATTAAATGTCACTCCAGTGCACAACAGTGCCTTATAATTGTACAATGACATTTACAGTGAACTTTAAAAGCCACCAGATAAGTAACAATCTCATTTGAGCCCCAAAAAAACACAAAGAGCAGGAGTTTACAAAGGAGGCCGTGGCTATCACTGTAAGAGGAAAGTCAGAGACTTCCAACAGCATGGTTGTAGTGTCTGTAATGATGCGATGAACTTGAGGAATTTATTTTGGTGTTAAATAAAATAGCTTCCTGAGATAAACTGGAGAAGGATGAGTTGTTAGCAGGAGTTTAGAGACTTTGATATTATTCCAAAGTTAAAGACACCATACACTAATAGGAGTTTTGACTCCCTTTGCAGCCAGCGGTGGTCAGAAAATGCAGCATTGCCTTGCACATTCAGGTTTAACTGTCACAGCCATGCAGCGTTTTTTTTTTTTTTTTTTTTTAATTGATCAGAACATAGTTTTCTATGCAAAACTTCATTCATTTGTTTTTATTTGTAGCGCCTTCATTTAAATCTGGTTGTTCACTGAATGCATTTTGTTATGCAACTGACAGCAAGCTTACCACACATAAGATGCCATCAACAGTTGAATTTGACTTCAATTTCTGAGCCTGCAACAGCAAAACAGAATTAGAATTAGAAAAGAATTAGAATCCGGTCCAAAGTCCATAAATCAGAAATAAATTGATGAAGATTGTTTCAAGACTATAACTCAGATGATGATTTTCTATAATTAAGTTAAGCCATCAACAGTGTAGTTAGACTGAAAACATTCTGGAAACAGATTAACACAACGCAGGGGCTACACTTCATATCCTCCTCACATCCAGTCTGCGTATTTAGAAGAGATCTGTACTGATCTGATCATGAAAGCAGGTAAGACACTGAACTGGAAAACACTCCAGTAACCATGGAGAGTTTATGCACAGTCCCGTAAAAATCTTAAAGCCACTGATATTTACACTCAACAAGACAAAGAGAGAAGCTGCGAGCAGAAGGACCGCCTGGACCAGACTCTGATTTCATCTTCATCATCATTCAGTGACTGTCCCACACTGTCGGGGATTTTCCTCTCTCTTTCTCACAATCACATACCCACTCTCTCCATGTGCGGAACAGAATGTTGGATGGCCTCAACTACTGATGCTTTGATTACTTTTCGCCGTACTGAACATTACTAATGGATTATTAACATGACAGCATGTGCTGTGTTTCTGATAAAACAGGGGATTGGGGATGTGATGTGATTAATGTCCGTGCTTTTCAACTAAAACTAACCAGTGAAGGTTTGGTAAGATGTGACTCCTGTCCTCTGAGTTTAACATTTCAAATAAACTTTCGCATTGAAACACAAGACCTCTTCATTGTTTAAAGGCAAAAAACTAGACTATCTTTAGAAGTGAGTCAGACTGGCTGGTGGCAGGGGAATAAAGTTCCCTTCCACCATTCACATTGATTATTTGTTCCCTCAAACACGGGCGCAGTGGGAAGACAGTGAAACACATTAGCAGCTTAAACATAATTGGTAATGATTTTTTTCAATATCCACTGTCAGTGTTTTTAAATCTCTCCACCTCTATGGATAAGAGAAGGTTAAGGAAAGATTGTGGTTATGGCAAATCAATGATTATACACTGATGTACAGACCAGGTAAGATGATTACGGTTAATAAAGAGGAAAACTTTAATAACAAGTCAATGACAGAACATAAAGACTGGCCTTCGGCATCCCACTCCTTGTCCTCCACCTCTTTCTGCCTCGTTACTCTGATAGCAAGCTGGACATGAATTCTAAGGTACAGATGAGTACATTATAGGACAGTGAATTATAGATTAGCAGATCATAGAGCTACAGTAAATTCCTGGGATACTGTGCCGAGTCATTGAAGAAACTGGAACGTGAGTCTATGTATGACTTCATACATATTTTCTTAGCAATGAAGCGATGAAAGCAGCCTGTGACATGGTCACTGGAGAAAAAAAACTTTAACTTTAGGTTTTTGGTTTAAGGCCAAGAAACAGAAACAAGTAAGAAAAGATCATGGTTACAGTAGAAAAACTTTAATTGTTGGCCTGTAAAACAACACAAAATCCATTGCATTAAAAATAGACGCACTAAAACCCCAGCCATTTTCTTCCTACCTGCAAAGAACTTACTTTAGTAATGTAAGTAGTAAAGTACTTTTTGCACTAAAACGTTACAGTGTGATTTATTGAATCCTGTCAGATTAAATAGAGTACTTTTCAGAAATTATAGAGCTGTAACTTTAATATTAAGGAAAAATGGAATCATGTAAAACACATTTTTACCAATCAACTCATATCAAACCAGAGGCTAAACACACAGCAACAACAGCAACAACAGCAATAACAACGTGAAGCATGCTTAGAGGTTACTCTGGACCGCCCTAACTATAACCACGTACCTGTGAGAACAATCACATCATGAAGAAAAAAAAAATTATAAATGTGCAAATAAATGCAACATTTGTCCAGTTGATGACACATCACATTGATAATCATTGTTATCTCTGTGTCTGTACACTTCAGGGATATTTCTAAACAGATCAGAAGTGATTGTGCTGATTGCATGGTGAGCTGATGTGCTGATTTCCTACGCAGGCTCTGTAATCAGCCCCCCACCATCTTGGCCCTTTCAGTATATATATGTCTATATACTGGACAACATATATAAAAATAAAAATGGCTACATATACTGTAAGTGTCTCAAGTGTCTCATATTATTGTCTTTTTTTGTTACACTGTAGAACTTTGAGATTGTGTTAAATGTAAGTGCGCTACAAATAAATTATTTCGACATTATTGCTATCATTATTATTATGGCAGAAATTGTCAGGGACATGAAACAGTTCAAGTTCAAGTTCAAGCATGAAAACTGATCTCATTTCATGTTCACCTTTACAGCACTGTGTTCATATTGTGTTCATAACTTTGTCATAATGAAAACTTCCGTAGAAAAGGTCATAGCTGAATCAAACTTAGCGATGTTGGTGCAGTTGGTTTAAAGCTTAGCATCTGCTTTTTACTTCTGGTGATTGTCTTTAAGGCTTCAAATCCTTGCATCACGATGTCGGCATGAACGGAGATGTTCCTGCTTGAAAATATTACAATTTCATGTTGCAGTATGGAAATGTTGGTATTCTGGTAAGGTTTTATTGTTTTTAGCTAATATAGTTAGACTAATATGCTTGTTTTTGCCTTCTGTTGCAATGGGTATAGCCACGTAAAGTAAGAGGGGCGAGTGTCCATAAGCTTTTCCCTCTACCGACACCCTTTCAGTTGCAAACTTATTCATTCATTCATTCAAAATCCTGTTGCCGAGGAACCAAAGATGATGCAAACTTATAGGTTGGCTAACAAAAAAGGCGGCCTGCATACTTTTCTGTATTCAGGGTGGATGCTATAAGTGAATGCAGCTCCAACTTTGGCTTAAGGGTATTTATGTGTGTGTGAGCTCAGGCTCTCGGGTGTGACAGAATAACAAATGGCTACAGATACGGGATCATGAATTCAGACCAAAGGTAGGGACGTACAGAATGTAGCGGGCACGGTAATACAGAAACTGAGAAACAGTGTTCTGTTATTACGCTTTAACTTTAGCACTTAAAAAAAAAAGAAAAAAAAAAGCCAAAGCTCAAGTGGAATTATGTCCATAAATCATGGTGTGTTCGCAAGGTCCTGTAAAAGACCCAAAGTGAGAAACAAGCAGAGAGCGTGGCAGCAAAAAAATATAAGATGCCTGAGAAAGATGATGACAAAACACAAGTCATGCTTCATGATGAGGGTCCCATCTGTGTTTAGAGCTATTGCTTTGACAAATTAAAGGTGTTTTAACGTCACAGAAACAATGAGAGAAGACAACAGTAATGTTTGCTGCTTAAGACTGAGCTCGTGAAGGCAAGTATGTGCGTTTTGGATCAAATCAGTCGAACGTTTAAATTATACGAATGCGAATATGGGGGAGCCTAGATTCCATTCAGAAAGTAGGCTCCATCTGCCATTCCACCGGTTTTAGTTTTCATAATGTCTCCACCAAAGGACAAGTAAAAACCAAACCCGAACAAATTCAGAAATTTACAAGGGAGAATGGAGAAGTCTTGTCCACCTGAAGTTGAGGCTTAAGTGAGGCTTAATTTTATGGTTGTTCTTTTGAGGAGTAATCATGGCAGTTTTTTGTTTTTTTTTTTCTCTTGAATATTTGGAACCAGAGTCTCCGCTGCACTAATTACCTCACCGTCATGGTTGGCAGAACCATAGATCCTTCCAGGCACAAGCACAAATGTGTCAGACTGTGTTTTCTGGATGAACTTAAATTGATGTGGTCACAAACTCCAGGCATGTACACTGTTGGATCAGCTGTATACATTAAACTACTGTTTACAACAGCATAACAATAATCCTGAGTTGCCCATAATGCACTGTTAAACTTTTTATCCCCGATCATCTGTATATATATGTGCCAGCTGCCACAGTTCACCTGCAGGCAGGAACAAAAACCTATGTGTATGCTCACTGGCCGTCTTTCTTTGTTTTTTCAATCATAAACAATCTTTTTTCATTTGACTTTCAAGTGTCTGAATCTGACCGCCCCCTGTTGGATCCAATAGCAGGCTTCAATCCATAGCTTTGATTCTGATTGTTAAATCACATACAAAAACTACTTGTGCGAAATAACCTTGGTTTATGCGAGAAAAAAAAAAAAAAGTCCAGCTCCTACCCTCATAAGATTAATTTTCCATTTGCACGCTTTTGAAAGTATCTGTCTCTCAATCCTGTGAGCACCACACAGAAGTGTCCTTTGACCTCCTTGGTATTTAGTGTGGAAGTTTTGCCTATAAGCATATAAATATTGACATTACTCGCCCTTTAATAAGAAACAAAGCGATTCTTATTTCCAATTCAATAAGATTTGGAGGCCAATAAATTTAAATATATGTGGTGTTTTATATTTGCCTAATACCTGCCTGTTCTGAAAAGTCATATTAGCATGTGGTAGATTTCCATATTTGTCTGGGGCACTTTCTGCCAGTTTTTGGAGTCAACTATATTCATAAGAACAAGATGATCGGGCCTTGGGGTTTGTAAACCGAGTGCTGATGTGTATGCAGGTATGTGTCTGCATTTTCTCTTGAGTGACTGTCTGTGCTTTATTTGTGTTGGCTCTGCTGATGGTCCTGCTCTGATGAGAGTTGAAAATGGTCCTTGTAGTGTTTTAATTTCCTCTGAAAACTTAGTGGGAGGAGATGGCCTCTTCGCTCTTTGTAACGCTGGTAGTGACACAAAGGCAACAGAGCAGAGAAATTAAAGAGAGTAAGAGACCGAAGAGAAGAACTGAAGCTACACTTTGGAGTATAAGGAAGGAAGACGAAAAGGAGAGCTGCAAGTTTCTAATTTATTTTGAAGAGTGTCGTCAAAGCCTTTTGTCAGAACATTTCACAAAAGAGTCAAACTCCATTTGTGAACACTGACAAAGGGCACAGTAAGAGGAACACAAACCTCACCAGGAGCTAAGGAGCTTTACGCTGGGCCACCTTTTTTTTCTTTCCTCCTCTTTGACTCTTTCAAGCTGAGGTAAATGCACTGTTGTACATGTTGATGGGTTGCCATTGCATTACTGGTAATGGTTGTTATCCTGGTTTCTGTGTGTGTGTGTGTATGTCTGAGCGAATGGATCTAAAAGAGAGAGATCAATGAGCAGAGTGGAGTGAGTCTTCTGACAGGGCTGTCCCCAGAGTGTGTCATTACAACAGCGCAGCCTGTCTTGATGAAAACGCACTTTCTACACGCACACACAATAACACTTAATCGCACACACATACATGCATGTAAACGCATTCCAACACATTGAGTAACCATATACACATACATACACACTAGAAAAGTGGTTTAGCAACAACCCTCTCATTAACTTGTACTTGACGTCCTATCAGAGCAATGTAACAGCACACATGCACCGGTACACCACCAGAGCTCATTAGAACTGGAAACTGTGTGTGTGTGTGTGTGTGTTCGTGTCAGTGAATATGTGCACTTACTGAACTAAACTGTCAGGCCTGCATGCCAGCTCATACTTAGAATATACGTGTGTTTGTCTCAATGGGGCAGTACAATTAAATTTAAGACTTGTTTTGCTGAAAACAGTTACAGACATTGACACAAGTCAAAATATGTAATTGCAATCCGTTATGAACCAAATATTAGTTCTTGGTGATATATCTAATGAACAGCAACCTTTTTATTGCAATACGATTATGAATTTATATCATGTTGTTCGATTTAGTCTTTTCTGGTTCCAGTCAGGGCCCAATTAATAGTGATTTTAGACCCAAGCTCCAACTTTAAAGCTGCATCAATTTTTATGGTTAGCAATGTATCATCTGACTCTGCCTGTAATGTGAGGGGGTAGGACCAGGATGTCCTGGTCAGGGTCTGCACCGAATGGGAAGTCTCATCTTGACTCCAGCCCCTCCAGACCCTTTCATTCTAGTCTTTCCCCTCTTTACTCTGTCCTGTATTTCTCTCTCCACATTCCTGATTAGATAAAGTTATTAAAAACAGCCAAACGTGTTAAATCCAAATCACGTATATCACAGAGCTATTTTTTGACCTGCAACTTTACTCTCACACCTTGTAATTAACCCTGCCTCCAGTGGCAGACAGGCTGATGTCAAACTGTCAAAGCTCTGACAGGTCCATCACTAGGATTGTAACTATATGGTGAATGTTGCAGTGTTTGCCAGCTGAAGAACAGTTTCCTCAGGAGTCAACGGAAACCAAAATGTATTTTTGTTGCATCACTGGAAACTCCCGGTTGATACTGGTGTAGGTTTGTGTAGCTGGAAGTGTAAATGAGCAGTTGTCAATACATTTAAGAATCCAAAACAATTTTTCAAGCTGGTCATTTTTCAATATTTGCTGGATGCATTATTTCCCCCAAGTAGAAAATTAGTGCATAATCGATTACGACATGCCAGAAGGTGAAAACTGGTTTTGATTGAAGAAACGCAGTAGGTATAAGTTTTTGTGTTGAAACAGTTGCAGAATAGAGGTTTAATGCAACAGTACAGACACTCATCTGTCTGAAAGGAAGTAATGCTTGATGGTTGTGAATGTATTGGCCTTCTTGAACAATAACAACAGAAACAGTTAAGATGGTCATTTATAAACACAAAGATTAAGGTGGATTTTATCTTGAATTTACAAGAGGATTTTCTCTAAGCGTGTGTAAACAGTTAACAGCTTCAGTGATTTTATGGTGCTGCGTTGGATTGGAACGTTATTGAAGGTGAAATGGCTCTCCAAGTCTCTCTCATCGCTCTGCTGGTAATGACGGTGTTATCTTCACCTCCTGCCTGACCCAAGTGCCCATTCCCTGTGTTCAGGATTGCAACAAGTAAAGCCTCTGTTTCATGAAATAGGTCATTGTTGTTGCTGTAGAGCAGGAGCTGCTGAAGAAATACACAGTCTGTGTGCCTGACACTCAAGTTTTTGTGGAATGATCAGGGGAAATACAGACAACATAACCTGCTACTTTCACATGGAAACACTGATCTCCTGTATAACATTACTGTGTTTTCTTGATGCATGTATCTACCTCGGCCCCCTCCTGACCTGGACTTTGTTGCTTTAAAACTACATCACCGCACTTAAACCTTTCACTCCTGTCATCATTACTACACCAACTAAATGTGGCAACAAAACCTAACTATGAGATCATAACACCCTCCAGACAAACGACCTGTAGGTTTGTTGTACAAGGTGAAAAGTCTTGTTCTATTATGCACACAGAGCAAAGAGTCGCTGTCCTGCACACTCTAAGCTCAGTTTTGGTCTCCACTCCAAAGGAAAATATTTGCGATTTGGCTCCTAAGATTTCCACCATCTGATTAATAACTATAATTTGTTTTCTATCCATGCTTTTCAAAGGTTTAGTGGATAGCACTTACAATAAGGACAGCATTCACATTATATTTTAACATTTTTGCAGCTTTATCTTGACATATTTCATGTTGCGACAAAACTAGATAAACAAATTGATCCTACCAGAGTGTAAAAAAATTGTTTGAAAGTGATGAATAAGCAATGAGGTATGTGAAACTAAAAGAAAAGAAAAAAGACAAACAAACTGTCAGTCGTGAGAGCTGCAGCAGTAGATAAGTAGACACTGTAGACCTATGGATATTGCGAGTAATAGAAAAAGTTAGAAAATCAGCTGCATATATGAAGCGAATTGGCAACTCTGAAACTTGAGCCATTCGTAAAATCTTTCTTTCTACAAAAAAATAAAAATAAAAAAAATAAATAAAAGTAAATAAAAGGATCATATTTCTCTCACAGTAGCTAGAACACTTGAAACCATTAGTGTAGTTGGCCTCTGAATCTAAAGCTGGCTGGAGGCTGTGTGTGTGTGGTGTGTCACCTGTAGGCTGCCACAGAAGTGGTAGATTCCAGGGTCCGTGTTGATGTGGTTGTCGATAGTGTTGGGGTTGCGTTCGCGTTTCCTCTGGTAGGGAGTGGTGGTGGATGTGGTGGTCTGGACGGGGGACATCGGCTGCCACACTCCCACATCCGTCCCATTTCCAAAAGCCTGGATGGCATTCCCTACAAAGCAAAGCGGGGAGATCGAAGCTATTAACCGAGAGACCCAAATGAGTGGGAGGATGGTGATGGACGATGAACGATTTTCTTATTTCTAATAAGAAAATCATTACATAAGGGGAAGCATCTGTGACAAATACCATGAATGGGGTTGTTGATCACAACCCTGTGCAGCCAATACAGCCCCACCCCACCCAAGTATATATAGTGCAATTAAAAATGAGCTTGCATGCATGGCTAATGTCTCAAAATGTGGCTCACTTCAGAAAGAAAACGACGATGAGGGGAAATTGAGTATGTGGGAAGTTAATGAGCTCAAAGTCAGATTGTACATCAAACCTGAGAGGACATTTAAACAGCACATCTGACACACTGGAGTGCTCGATGCCTTACTGCTGGAACATAAAGCACAAACACAGCTGCCGCGCATCGGTTCAGCCTCAGTCCACACGTGTCAATACGTGCAGTTTGAAATCATTTCTCTCCTGCTGTGCCACTGTTTATTTTTCTTTTTTTCCTAAAATGTTCTTCTTAGTAAAACCCCATTCGCATTTTCTTGTTTCAGTAAAATGACAACTGAATGAGATGTTTGCATGTTGGCATTGGTGATAACATGTAATGTAAATTACACAATTACTAAATTACAGAGCACACAATTTTATTTTATTTTATTTATTTTATTTACCGGAAAACTACAATAAAACGGTTAAAGGTTTGTTTATTAGAAGCTGATCCTTATTTATTGAAAAGATTTTAATGCATATGTCTGTATGACTTGTTTTTCTTCGAGTAGAAACTACTACTTTCAAAAGAATGTTTTAAACGCTGCATTCTTTGATTTTTCTAATGATTATGGAAGCTCCAAGCATCTCTTGGGGAATCTGACTTTGAGGTAAGCTGAGGTAGTAAAGCACCACTTTGCACCACCAGAAATATCTCATGGTAATTCCATACTGGTCTATTTGTCAGTGAATGAGATCTCATCATTAATCACAAGCTTGCTAGTCCCTATCTTAAAATAAAGCCTTATATTGCACCAGCCTAAACCACAATTAAAGGTGAGTTAGAAGGTACTTAGGTTTTGTTATCACTTGGTTCCATTATAAATTCACCACACAGTCAAAAACCCGAGTGCTGATGTAGCTATTTACCATTAGAGTCCATTAGTGGCCCCATTAATAGCCTTCTATGGCTTTGATGTAAAAACACGCACACACACATGAACACATACCTGCACACATCAGAGAAAAGCTGAGCTTTGGAGAGATTGCTTGTGGACGTGATGATGTTCTTTCTTCCAACAGCAAATTATGACCCTGATACTGTGATGAAGACAAACTGAGGCGATCTGAATCGTGGGTCTTTAACCCCATAGAAAAATTCAAACATGCGCAATGAAATATGATTGTGTCTAAATGATGTTCCGTCTTTCAGTGTTATGCTTTGACAAAGTTTGTGCATTACACGATATGAATGTGAATATAAAAATAATAATAATAAAATATTAACAACACAAACATCAACAATAATTGCTGTTGTTATAATATTGCACTCATATGTTATTATAATATTATAACCATTATTATAATAACCTTTAAAATGCTTCCTCAGAATCCTTCAGAGATTCTTTGATATAAAAATAATTGAGCCTTTCCACTTGTCAGATGTAGGTGGTATTCAAAATAAAACATGCGAGAAACAAACTGTAATTTAGCTGTCTCACAATAAAATAACGTTCATCAAAGCAAACTGCCCTTAGCGCAAGAACAGCATCAGTCTATTCTGTCTGTACACATTGTCTTCAAAGCTGAAAAGCGTCCCACTAATAAACTACACAAAAAGGACTGGTGTTTGAAATCATTACATATGTATATCATTTGAATATGTGCTTAGAAAGCTGCTACTGAAAGTATATACATGAGAACAGGAGGAGTCATATGAACCAAGAGAATCAAGCAATACAACTTTTTTTCTTGCTGAAAAAGTCTGTCATGTTTTGAGTTCTGTCTAGTGCGTTCGGTTTGTGCTGTCACTTCCTGTTTTATTTTGAAGTCCTGGTTCTGTCGTGTTCCACGTTGTTTGCTTCCTGGTTGTTCCTTCCTGTGATTGCCTTCCCTGCCCTAATGTGGTTCACTTGTGTCTTGTCTAGACACTGTATTTAAGTCCTGTTTTCTGGTTAATCCTGGTCAGATCCTTTTCTCTTGTCCTTGTTGATGTCGTTTCTCTGTGTCTCTGGTTTGTTGTTGGTCTGCCTGCCTGCCTGCGTTTCTGTTGTCTCTTGTCACATGTCTCTCTGCTTGTCTTCCTGTTGTTCCTCCATCTCAGTTCTTTTGCAGTGTCTGTTATTTTGTAATTATGGTTTAGTTCATTAAAAATATTCATTTTCACACCTACCTGGTTCTCTGGCTCCTGCGTTTGGGTCCTAATTCCCACACCACCACCCCCACACAAACATGACAAATTTAGGTTGCAAATATCTTTGGGTGTTGTCAGTCTCAAGTCACTGTACCACAGTTGCATTGTGAGGCCAAGTGGTTATCTGCAGCACAACGGGCAACATTCATCCCTCAGATACTGAGAGTTTTGAAGGATGATGGTATATCTCAGTGGTGGTCAGTGATGTGCCCTTGACTTTTCTCAAGAGCCAGCCACTTCTCTTGATTCCTGCTGATCTGTTTCTAGATATTTCCTTGTGCAAGAGGGACCTGGATACTGAGTGCACTTGGTATCTCAGCAGGACAGAATTACTTTCAGTCATCTCAGCCATACATTGTCTGATTTCAGCTAAGACAGACGTCCGAATGATGTAAATTTTTCTGAGAAAGGTATTAAGTCCGCGTTTGACAGCTGACCAACGAGCTGTCAAGGACAAGACATTAGGATGTTAGCATGTATGTTACAGGGCTCACTTGTGTCTGGGGACATGTTTTAACACATGCTGCTCAGAGTCACCATACATGGCGGGGTCTAACCCTCTTGTCTCTCTTTGCCTCCCCCCAGTTGAACTGGCTTCTGTTTGAACACCCTCTGATCTAGAAAGAACCTCTGAGTTAGTTTCACTCTGAACATTCAATAAACGGGACTAAATACAGAACTAAATACTAAATAGACCTGGACTGTCCTTCGTTCCATCTGTTTTACACAAGTGACCTCATTCAAACACAAACGACACAAAATTCTCTTTAAATGCTCATGCATTGATCTGCACCGCCATACAAGTTGGTGACATTAATGCCCCGAGCCACCCCAAAAGAGGTCACCAAGTTTGGAAAAAAGTGTGACCCCCCCAGAACTGAACTGCTTTGTTTGCTTTTTGAAAACGTACTAGATTAGACGTCAGCAAAGCTTTGAACTGCAAGTTAAAAAGGCCTGAAAAACAAAATAAGATATTCATATTCAAGTCAAGTCAGCAGAAAAGCCAGCAGGGGAGGGGAGTGTCATGGTCGAATAATTTGAGTGTAATTTCTGATAAGTATTATTTGGGACCACACTGCACTCATGCGCTTCATGCGCACCACATAAGTGTACAGTAATACAGTGTATTACATGCATGTGACAGTGCTGACTTAAGTATCTCTTTGAGATGCAGCATTAATACTTGTGTATAATATGAAGGAGTCAGTTGGTTCAGATTGTGTGTGTGCTGGTGATTAGGAAAGCACATTGGTTTGAAAGCTAACTGTAAGTCAAAATATTTTAAAATGTATAAAAAGTTGTTTCTATGTGCCCGAGATGCATTATTCAGCACAAAATAAAACATTATCGATATCCTACAGCCCTTACATGTGCAACCGTTGCTCGCAATTGTAACTGTGAATATTTAATCTTTTGCTTATGCCTGTGAGCGTGTGATTGTTTCGCTGGTGGTATTGTGCCTAGACAGAAGAAGCCTGATGAATGTATTGTACATGTTGATCGGCTCTGTCCTCCCTGTCTCCTCACCTAAGGCCGAATTAGACGCACAGAGCACAGTGGCCATTTGTGTTAAATAGGTTGCATCTGATATTAAGCCTAATGCTGACATAAAAGCATCTGTGCTTTGCTGATTTCTATTCAGGAGATTGCTATTGTGAATTCAGAAAAAAATATTATCTAATTACTTATATGGGGCCTGTCTGACACCTCTTTTTTCATTTACTGTCCTCTTGGTTGTTTATAATTGACTGAGGTGGAAGGTGAAGGAGGTGGAATAAGCGGTAACAGAAACACTGCAATCACAGTTTTAAGTTTGTTCGGAGATTAAGAAATGATAAAAGAAACTACAAAATCTTGTGTGTGTCTGCCTGAAGACGCAGAGTATTATTAATAATGTATCAATGGGACTGGAATTGTCATCAACAAAGCAGCTACAATTAAAACACCAACAGTTTGGTGACAATGATTATTTACACTGAACAGACTCAAGCTGTCAAAGCTGAGGACAGAGGGGATCTCTGTCTAAGGTAAATGTGCTGTTTTTGGTTTTCATATATTCAACTCCTAGAAGGGAAAAAGGAGCATATTACTTTGAGGGCACAGCACTTATCTTTGAGTTCATTTGGATAATAAAGCTAAACACACACTCAAGATCCTCTGCTTCTGCTACTGTTTAATCAGGACACATAAAAATGTTTCATAGCCACTGCAGACTGGACAAGCGCACCATAGTATACAAGATGGAAAACAGTGTGTTGGGGCTATATCTCCCCAAATCACACAACGCACACTTGCACTTTAAAGTTCCCATATTGTATAAGTGTAGATTTCAGTTTCTTATTTGAATATAAATCAGGTCTAGGCTCTGCATTAATGCTGTGAACGTATCAAAGGTCTCAGTCCACAGAGAAATCTTAACATCTTGTATTTAGAAAAACATAACCTTCTAGCTGTCAGGGCATTTGGAACTTTGTGTTGTCCCAACAAATCCAAGTCAGGCCAACCTGGACTCACCTAACAACATTACCCACAAAGGTTTCTTTTTGTGTTAGTCTAAAATGTCCTATATTTGTTTTGGATTGCTCCGAAAATACAAAGCCAATCAGTAAAAAAAAGCTCAAATCCTCTCCTCTGATTGGCTGACTGACCTTGTTTGTTACTAGAGCTCTGGAGAGAAGCCTAAGAGAGGAGATGTAAAACTTAATTAAGGTGGATTTTAGCCCTCAAAATTTCATATGTATCTTCCGAAGGGTACCAACACATCAAATATAACAGACAGAGAGTAAAGTAGGGGACCTTTAACCTGTATGAAATCCTGACACTACCTCTGATGGACAAGTATGCCACATCCTTAACCTGCAATCCATTCTGAATCTATCCAGAAATCTGAGAAAAGAACTCAGATCTCAGTATGTGCTTTGAAGTCAGTCCCGCCACAAGACAAAAAAAAAATGTCTTGTCTGATTGCAGAAAGCACCTTAAAATTCTTGAGCAGGTATTTAAATGTCTCATTAAAGCTACCTGAGCTCCAATGTGCAGCTCACTGATTGGTCCTCTGGGAGCTGCATCATCTCTTCCCAGAACTGATGATATCAACACATTTGAAATCCTATTAGCTCAGTAGTTTCAACAAATAATAACTACATGAGCTGTGGACATGAAAGTTGAATGCTATTGGGTAGACCTGAAAATGTTTTCTGAGCTGAAATTCCAGGTTCTCAAAAACAACAGCAAACTCAAATCCAGTACTAAAATCAAAATTGTCATGCCTCTCCAAAATCTAGAACAAAAATAGCTCGATACGAGAGGTCAAACACCAATACACATTTCCTTAAAGCGCCCGGTCAAACATCATCATACAAAAACATCAACATAATCTGAGCTTCGCAAATGCAAAAATAATGGTGTGTTTGAAAGCATATCATCGGCCAGCTGCATCTGTCTTAGCATTGGCAGTCAGCAGCTTACAGATGCCTACATGAACACTTTATATATATGTATATTTTATGTTTACTGTCATATGAGAATGATGGTGATGTTGGACAAAGTGAAAAAATCTGAACACAAAGAGATAACAAAGAGGAACCACATTAGAAATGTTTTGAACACATTAAAGCACCAGTGTTCAGAATGCTAAAGCAGTGGTTTCAAACCTGGGGGTGGGGGGGGCTCTGAGGGGTCACAAGATAATTATCCACTGAAAACTTTAGGTTGACATATGACATCACTGCTGAACATGGGAGAAGGGGCAAGAAGCAGAGTAGCTGGCACCATAAGATGATGCTGCTGCAAATAAGTGCCCATCTACCGCATGAGCCAGCCATCATATCCTCAAACAACAAGATATCTATAAGAACATAAAGTCCTCTGTCTCTCTCTATCTGCCTCTGTCTTCCCATACTCTCTCTTTCTGTCTCTTTCTGACCCTGTAGCTGGCATGTGTCAGGACCTTCAGAGTTGTCAGTTCCTCTTACTGCTGAGCCAGCTTAATCAGAGTACAAAGAAGCAAGGGGGGCGGGAGGGGGCATGAAAAGGGAGATGGGGGCAAAGGGATGGGATGAGCAGAAAGAGGCGAGCAGGAGGAGAACAAGTGAAAGAGGGATTCGTAATGGTGACATAAGGAAGCAGAGAAGACTGGGAAAAAGACTCATTATGAGAAGCCAGAGGAAACACGCTCCTCCACATTGCCCTTCACCCCCATGCAGTGACTACAAGCAAACACCACACATATAGAGAGAAAAGACCCTTTTACGAACTAATTCAACTGCTTTGATCTCATAAATCTCATCACAGTGAGACACACAAGTGTAAAATTGTGTGAACATGCAGAATGGAAGGCACATCTTGTATACACAAACAAACGCACGCACACACACACACACACACACACACACACACACACACACAGATGCAGACTTACAAACAAGCACATAAAAATTAACACCTAAACACTCACAGACATGCACAATAGCAGCCTTTATTATCTATGGCAGCTCAACCTCATAACATTGACCTGTAAAGGGATAGCAGGGAAAAGAAAACAAGGGGAAGCATGGGGGCGAAAAAAGAAGCGGAGACAAATGAAATAATGAAAGAGAGAAGAGTTAGTGAAAATGAGGCTGCATTATGTAGGTGTTTTCTCATCAGGAAACTTGGAGAAGACAATCAAACCACCCACTTTGCCCATGTTCCACTCTGCCATGGCACCTTTCTGGAGCATAAGCCTGCTTAGGAACACGCTGACCAACTGAATGCTAAATAAGTGTAATGTAATAGCTTCCTTCATCAATAGAACTACCCATTAGCTTGATGCACCAGTGAGTTAACTTGAAAGTAATAGTAGGAAGCATGTGGTTGTCTAGAGGAATACATGATGGGATGACAGTGAACTGAAGGGCTCACTTATGACAGAGCCAGATTACTTTGGTTGGTTTTCAGATCAGCACCACACTGCACATAATTTTAATGAATCTGAATCAGTGTGAAAACTGCTTATTATATTTGAATTCCAACACAGAGGCTTTCTGATTCTGGAAGACGATGCCTCTCAAAGACGCCTTCAATGATGTCATTCCAACGTGAGTTAGCATGTTAGCACTTCAGTTTCCCTCATCCTCAAGTTTGTGGGTTTTTTTATGCCTTTCGGTAAGATGACTGAAATGACATTTGACATATTTTACATGTTCTTCATGAAATACAAGTAAATATCCCAGCCAATGCTATCAAACCTTTAGCTCGAGACAACAAAAGCTGACAAGGACATGAAACTTGGAATGAGTGTAACATAGAATTGATTATAGGTACCAGTCCACCTTTACAGCCTCAATACAGCCTCAAAACACAACAGTGTATTTTATAGCCACACCTTCAGCTTGTTAGTCACAAAGCTTGTCTTTAGACTTAGAAGTAAAATCATATTGTGTCATGTAATTTTAACTGAAGAAAAAACTAAACAAAACAAAAAAATCTCTTTTTCTTACTGTCTCTGTGTATGTGTGAATCTATATTTTGGGGCCTCTCTGTAGCATTACAAACAAGAATGTTGTGACACATTGTGATTTGGATTGTGGCAATATCATAATGTATCTATAATGCCTGACCAAAATGATTATTATTTTTTTTAATATTTAATGAAGTTTAGTTTGAATTAGTTAGTTAGTTGAATAAAGTTTATATCATAAATGTTACATTGGGCATTACACCCAATTCAGGTAATAACAAAACCTTTTTCCTTGGTCATCTGTAACATCTGTACCTTTTTTTCCAAACAGCTGCCTTTTTCAATGTCTTTTTCCTTTATTTTGCCAAGGGGATGGTCTCATAAATGTATGCATCAAATATGACACAGCATTTCAATTTAGATTAAATTTCATTTAGCCCTCTAACTGACCCTCAGACCTACTTTTTATAAAAGGGCAAAGCATTGCAACATTGCTTTCATTTCTCAAGGTGCCCCTTTCCAGCCAACGCATATTTTGAGTTCTGAAAAATACCTGATTAAAAAGAAGGTCAGTGGTGCTCAGGCTGAAACTGTTGTCATCTTGAATCTCAGACACCTTTAAACAAGAGCTGCGCTCATTCATCCAGCTTAGGTGTCCTTCAGAGCGATACTCTATGTGTGACCCTGTGTTGTGACCTTCATACAAGAATCAATGAAGAATCACATTACACTTAAACTGTGATGTAGAGGGGACACAATTACCTCAGAAACACACAATCAATGTGACTCTCATCACCACAGCTCAATAGAAATGGCCTGCAACTTACTAATCCTGGCTTGAAATAGGTGTGTTTAAATGTGTGTGTTTGAGGGGAGACTGTTCATTACAGTCGTTTGGATGAAAGAGTCGCATTCTGTCAATGGTTTGCAGGAGTTTAGCTACAGCTTTTAGCCATGCACGTGTTCTGTTCAAACACAGTATGACTGGTTTCTCTATAATGCAAAGAGATAATGCAAGCATAGCAATTGGATATATTTGGTGAGAGAAGGAATAAAAAGGGAGGATAAAAGAGCAGAAGAGGAAGAGCCCCTGCTGAGTGGAGAGGATGGAAATAGAAAAGAACAGACAAAGATTCAAAAAAACAGATAAGCCTGAGCCACAATAGAGGAGCAGAAGAAAATAGACAACAGAGGGATAACTCACGGAGGCAGGTGTTCTCCGTGAAGAACTCTGTGAACTTGTCACACTCGTCCTTGTTGTTGCCGCTGTTGCTGCAGTCGCAGTAGGGGGACACACTGATTTTGGGCGAGCGCAGGTAGTTGGGAGTCATCACCGTACCTGCAGCGGGTGAATGCAAACACAGTTTTGAATTTGTGCATTCAACTACTTTTGGTTAAGCAAGAAATGTGATCTCCAAAACGAAAAAGTTCACTGAAATGTTATCAAGAGCACCCCAGTGATTGTGAGGGTAAAAAAAAAAAAAAAAAAAGAGAAAATTAAACACCTAAAGAGTAGGTTGGTATCCTCCTTCTGTACAGTATGTCACAAGAACCGAGTTAAATCATTGCTGCATTTATTTCCTCTTCCCCCATGCAAAGGAGTGGTTTAGTGTGGTAGAGCTTCTCTTGGAAGCAGAATGCAGAGAAGCCGCAGTGAAGAATAGGCTCTCAGTGAAGGAAAGCAAATAGCTTCATACAGTGATTTCTTACTCCCCCGTGAATTGTTCCCTTATGCTGGCTGCGCTCCAAAACAGGCCTTCTTGTTTTGCAGTAGGCAGAATGAATTGGCGCTGTGAGGACAGTGTGTTTCTGTGTGGTCTGGTTTTTGCAACTACTGAGGACTGATTTTTGACAGGCTCACTGTTGTGGTGAGGACATAATGGCTTGTAAGTGATTGAGACTGAGATTACTACTGGGGTACGTGACAGGGAGCAAAACTTGTGTTTTCGTTTCATGGGGTTGTTCATCGTTTCAATCAGCCACTGTAGGCCATCAAGTTAACTGCTGAGTTGGACAGTCAGAAAGGTTGGAAATAAATCTCCATTTTAGACAAACCTCTTAAGAGAAAAAGAAGACAAATGATAAAATTATGAGTGAAAATATCCATTACTGGTTATAGTCCCATCTCTGGCTTCGACCTATTTTACTTGCAGAGCTCAACTTTCGGTTGGCCTGTCAATAACTCATCAGATCATCTGACTGCTCGTTTGTCATATGGTCAGACTCATTGTGCTGTTTCAGCATTTCCAAATCTCTGCATTTGCTTTCCTAAGTACAGTCCGTGTGTTGCCTTGGTGTGATTTGCACTCCAGCATATTGGCTCTCTTGGCAGCTGCTGAATTTCAATTATTCTAAGATGATAAACTGTTCTCAAACCTTTCTTTGAGACTGAGAAACTGACTGTTTTTGACTGTCCCAAACTGACTGACTGACTCACTAACTTGTCACTGTGTTGGAGGTTCTGGCTCAAAGAAGTTCAATTTGCAAGGTGTTTGCAGTTCTCAGTTTTGATAACTTAGCAGAATGTCTCTAGATTTAGAGACTTCTTTTGAAAGATGTGCATAAACTTGGTCCATGACTGGACTGCATAAGAATGCTGACTGGGACTGACTGCGTTAAAAGTTTACTGAGCTGCTTAATTTGACCGGATGTTCAGGATCTGCAGCTAAGCGGAGGGTCACTTTATTTTACTTTACTACAAGTCTCTGTTACAGGTTAGCAACTTTTTTTTTAAATAAGTTGGACACACTTTCCTATTCATTTGAATGAGAAGGTGTGTCCAAACTTTTGGCCTGTACTGTATGTATCATTGTATCATTGTATATATCAGAAGAGTCATCAGTAAATGCTAATTAATCTAAAAGAATACTATAAATAACTTAAACACCAGGAACAGTGAATTCAAATAATAAGCCTCTGCAGCACAGCAATAAAAGTTTCTGCGGCCTGAAACGCTGGGGGGCTTTTAATTTGAAACACTTTCAGAGAGTGTGAAGTTTGCGTTAACATAATTCAGTAACTTCAACACAGTAATTGGTAGCAAATGGCTGAATGTAACCTTCAAACAAAGGGAGTTGGAAACCTGTCTCTAATAAAGCACTGCTACTGTGTGTTCAGGAGTTCAAGTTAATAAAGACTACAGTATACTGTTGTGGATCCCAGATGGCGAATGTCTTTGTTCTTTCAACTTATGTGATGGGGGTTTTTTCAGAATACGCTGTGGTTATTAGATCTAGATTTGATCATAGGCGGTCCACACAGATACAAGGTCACTTCCATCAGATCTGTTCTTCCAGTACTCGACTAATTCAAGCACTGACCTAATGTAACTTAATTTGGTGCAATCTTAACAGAAATAAGCAAACAAAAAAATAACTCATAAGTCATACAAGAAAAGTAACAATAGGCTTTGACTTAATGCCAAAATAAGGCTGTCCAATAACGTTTGAGTGTCCATTTTAACTCACCAATCAGCCCAGAGTAAGCGAGGAGACAGTCAGCATAGTTCTCCTTCAGACAGCCCGACAGCGAGCGGGACTCAGGTTGGCAGTTGACAAAGAAGTCTGCCAGTCGTGACCTGCAATACACACACACACATAAAATCATTCTACAGCCCAATGGACTTTAGATGAGGAACTCAGATGGCCTGTGGGGCTAGAATATGTGGCAAAAATGGCCGATCCAAATGAGTGCATGCTGGAAGTCATTTCTTTCAATGTAATTAGTCCTCATACTGGCTGCCTTCAGCTGAGTAAGATGACCTGCTTATGCATGCTGCGGCTGTTCTCTATCCTGGAGTGTGGAAGCCACTCTCCACTAGGTCTGTTCTGTTTCATTTACTGTCCCCACAAACGTTTGTTTACACAGGAACAGTCGCATGTGAAATTGAAATTGGAGTTTGGATTCCCAAGAAATCCACCAGTTGGTGAGATTGCATGTACGCAAAGGGACACCTGTTAATGTCATCTCTACACCCTAATGTCTTTGTTACAATACATACATACATATATTGATCTATAGATCTATATATATATCTTATTTTGGCCTCTGTTACTTTTAAAGCCTCTAAATATTGTAAATATTTTCCAACACTGAACTCAAGTGGTTGGAAAATCAAAGCTTGTACACACACTACTTTAGCCATTATATTTAACATTATGTCTCACATTATGTGTTTGACAGTGAAACCAAAACTGAGTGCACTGGAAATGTCACTTGTAATTTTAAAATAAACAATAAAGTTCAACCAGACGTACAGATGTTGCCATGCTCATTCTACTAAGTTTGTCACATTGGCTTTTGGTTTGTTGTCAAACTAAATAAAATGTGTTTTGATGAAAACATTTAAAGGTATACTGTTAATTAATTACAACCCTCGATCTCAGATGCAAATAAGTCAGGTTCAGCTTGAATAAGAAAAAATCTAATAATAATAACAATAACAACAACAACAATAACAATAATAATAATAATAATAATAATAACAATTAATACAGAAATACAGGATTTCCCAGCTCATAAGCATGTTCCTTCAGTGTGCAACTTGTTTTTAAAAACACTTTTGTGTTTTGTCTCCCCAGGGAGAACAGATTTTTATGGTTGAGTGAATGAGACAGTTACAAGCTCATACCGGGAGACAGTTTCAGGCATGTATTGAAACACATGCACTCTCAATATGCACTGACAGTTTGATCTATCTAATCACAGCAATTTGGTGCAGAGCAGCGTGTAGTGAGAGTTGTCAGCAGCATCAAGTATACTGCACCTGACATATGGCGAGGGAACTTGTGAGAATGCATGGCTTTAATCTATCTGTGCTAGCTGACAAATGGACTGGGAGGAAGCAGCGCGGCAGTGAGACCTTTTGTTGAGCCCCAACCATATGTCTGACAGACAGAGAAAAAAAAAAAGAGATTGAAGATTGAAGGAAGGACAGAAACTTGTTGGGTGAATTTACTGTTGTCTTGCTGTCTGCTGTCAAGTGGACAGGAGGGGTCCAGGAGGAAGGATGGAGACCTGAGGCCATGAGACAAATGGAGCTCATTTATGATGCCTAATGCTTCCTTTTAATTCCAAAGAGCCACAAAACTGCTGGCTGTAGGCACAAAGAGACGATGGCACACACACACACACTCCTGTAAGGCTGATGTCAGATGTCCATCATGGAATTGCTCTTTTTTAACTATAAATGCAGGAGCTCTGCAGCTCTGTGCACTTTGTGTTTGTATGTATGTAGGTATGTGACTGGGTGTGTTTGTATCTGACTCCGGGCGTGAAGGCAGACAATTTTTTTCTGCTGGTGTTGGTAACTGTGGTGACTACACAATGTTAGAAGATTTCTGTGGGGTGTGTTTACATTTGTGTTTGTGGGCACAGTACATTTTAATGACGATGTGGACACAGTCGGGACTTCCTTGTTCCACAAAAGGTAAACAATGCAGTTTTAATGTTCCAATTGACTTTGCGGTTAAGATTCAGGCTTATACAAGGATAAAGTTCAGTCTCCAGGGGAATCTATGTCAGTCAAAGCAACATCATCATACATGACCAGAGCAATCCTTTGAGCTGGGATTGTGGACTTAAAGAAAGCTTTTGACTGCAGAAACAACTTGGTCTTCCATCTTGTGACCATACGAATAGCACAGTTAACACAAAGGAAGGTTGGTCAGTCCAGGACGCTGACATGCAAGGAACCATGCAGTGGCAAAAGAAAATGCAAGAACTTTGCATTTTTCTGACTGCTGAATGTGTTTTGATGCAGTGTTACAGTCGGAACTTTAACTTTAATACGCGGCGGTTCTGAGAATGTTGTGATTGATAGGTGTGTATCAGTCATGAACACCTTGCATCCTCATATCTTGTCAGATGTCTTCATTCCCCATTTCTATGTAGACTAATTCACTCTCTAATAAAGGTATAAAAAGACCTGACACCTTCATTTGCTTATCTGTCAGGGTCGTGGGGGGATGCTGGGGCGAGGTTTAACCCAGACGGGCCACTAGTCGGGCAGCATGGCGGCATAGTGGTTAGCGCGGTCACCCCACAACAAGAAGGTCGTTGGTTCGGTTCCCGGCAACTAGTGTGGCAATTTTTTTTAGGATGCACCCTGTGTCTTTACAGGCCACTTTAGCCCATTGCACTCCCCCACACTCAACCTTTGGCCTAAATTCTTATCTTATTTTCTAATATATATGCCGTTGTTGCAGCAGCATGGTGGCATAGTGGTTAGCGCTGTCGCCCAACAATGAGAAGGTCATGAGTTTGGTTCCCAGCTTGGGTCCTTTCTGTGTGGAGTTTGCATGTTCTCCCCATGTCTGCGTGGTTTTCCTCCGGGTGCTCCGGTTTCCTCCCACTATCCAAAGACATGCACGTATAGGTTAACAGGCGATTCTAAATTGACCGTAGGTGTGAATGGGAGCGCGAGTGGTTGTTTGTCTCTGTATGTCCTTGAGTATTGGCCCTGCGATGGACTGGACACCTGTCCAGGGTGTACCCCGCCCCTCGCCCGATGTGAGCTGGGATTGGCTCCAGCAGCCCCGTGACCCGGATACGGCTGAAGATGAGTGAGTGAGTGAGGTCACTTGTCTATCACGGGGCCGACATGTAGTGACAGAGATCCACAACTTTTGACGCTCACATTCAGCGGCAATTTAGAGAGACTAATTAGCCTAGATGTGCATGTCTTGGGATTTTCAGAGGAAACTAGAGTACCTGGAAGAAACCCAAACAGGCACAGGAAGGAGAACTCCACACAGAAAAGCCCAAAGCCTGGGAATATGACCCATAACTTTCTTGCTGTGGGGTAACAGTGCTAGCCATCATTCTGCTGCACTGCTTCACTCTGACATACTTATGAAACAGAATAAATACATTTTAGGGCCTTTTGTTCCCTACCTGCAGATGTAGTTGGTCTTGCAAGAAGCTTGCAGTTCAAGACAGTTGGGTTTCTGTTTTTCTTCGTATGAGCAGACGGGGACGATGGTCTGACGCCTGCGTTCAAAGCACGCTGTCTGGTCGCTCGGTGGACATGAGCAGAACAGCATACCGTAGCTGTGCTTTGGTGGAACCTGTTTGGCAAAAAATTCACATTCGTTAGAGAAGTGAAGTCATCTTTACTACCTTCATTTTTATCCCTTTTTATGGCTTCATCTTCGGGCTACTTGCTGCGCTTTCAGATACATTCCCACTGTGGATGTTTTACTGTAATGTTCACCAAGATTTATGATTCAACTGAAACCCAATATGCTTTTATTTACCTAGTCAGTAATTTACTAATAATAATTTACAGTCACTTGTTTTTCCTCTGCTTACAATAATCTACATTAGTAAATGTTTTGAGAGGGAGAGTGAGGTTTAAGTAGACAAAATATCCAAATATTGATTTTAAGACCTGCCATTATTCTTGAAAACAGAGCAGTAACAGGAACATAGTCATTTTTGTTCAAGCAACGGGCAGAATTTGATAGATAATTGTGTAAAAACAACTCAATTTTAGATTCAGTAATTTCTGAAGCTAATGCTGAATGACATCGTAGAGAGTAGTGCCACTGTAACAGCAGATAGTTAGGCTGCAACGGAGGAATATCATCATAGTTTTATCCCCAACACTACGAAGCCCAAAGCTAAAGGCTGCTCACACAAAGAAGACTGTGATGTGAAAAAAAGAAGCCAAATGGCACTCCATGTTCAGATTTACAACACCACAAGTTCTTTGTAGTTTTGCATTTATTCATATTGTTGTGTAGTTGAAGTGGTCCCACTAAAACTTTTCCCAAGAGAAATCATGGGAATCGGCTTTTAATTGCAATTTTTCGCATATTTTTTTACGATATGGCACTGACAGTAAAAACATCTCTTGTGTTTGATTACTGAATAAATGTCAACGCTCAATGCTGGAAAAAGAAGAGCCAGAGCAAAAAGGCCTGCGTGACTATTTATTATCATTCTGACAGCCAGCCCATCTGACTTATCCACAGAATCATTCTTACTTTTGAAGTAAGTCCTTCAGGAAGGACATTCAGCTTTTATCACATATCAGTTGATTGGAAAACCTCCAGTGGGTTGTTTTGTTTGTTTGGTTTTTTGATGATCTGGTATCAGATGTGCCTTGCCTTGTCAAAGAACTGCCGCAGGGCCTTGTGACACTTCCTTTTATTGCAGACCTCGGCGGTGGAGACGCGGCTGGTGCAGGGGCTGATATAGGATGAGCGGTACTTCTTACACGTGTCATTCAGGTTGCAGGCCTTGGCGGCATTCAGGCAGTTGTTCTCTCTGGCCACTGCTGGTTCACCTGAAGGAGAGGAGGAAGTAAGCAAAATAATACTTCTAACTTGCGTCACAAAGATGCAGTAGGTCAATCGATAATCCCTCAATATTCATCATGTTTGCACTGCAGCTCAATTTAAATGCAACAAATTGCAAACTGCCCACAGAGCAGACTTTCAGATTCCTCAATGTATTTTGAGACCATCGTGTTACTTTGTGTTGCTCTAGAAATTGACATATCATTCTGTATGAAATGTGCTGATGCTATGCGCTTAAGTAAAGATTAAATATAAATGAATACATAACTGCACAATTAACAAAAAGGCCACAACTTAAAATGTTTCAAATGGCATGATTAGGTGAAATCAATTAACACGAAAAGGAGAAAGAAGATGCAAAATAAAGGCATATGCTATGATTATTTTGAGATATCATTAAAGGTGTTGTCATGTTTGGAGTTTTGTAGTCAGGTTTTGAGTTTGGTCTGGTTTGTGTTTCACTGTCAGGGTTTAAGTTTTGTTATGTTTTGAGTTCTGTCTAGTGTGTTTGGTTTGCGTGGTCACTTCCTGTTTTACTTTGTGTTTATTTGTGTTCTGTCGTGTTCCCTGTTGGTTACTTCCAGTCGTTCCCTCCTGCGATTGCCTTCCCTGCCCTAATGTGGTTCACCTGTGTCTTTTCTCTTCACTGTATTTAAGTCCTGTTTTCTGGTTAGTCCTAGTCAGATCCTTGTCTCAGATCCTTGCCGCAAATGTATTACACCTCTGCCTCAGGGCTCCTTGTTGTCTTTGCCAGTGTTTAGATGTCTTGCTTCGCCTCACAGACCTTGCTTCTCTTTTAAATAAGATTTAGTGTTTTTCCCCTTTGCTGTTGAATAATCCTTGAGCTGAACCAACCATATCCAAGAATTTGGATTTGGGTCCTTTGCAGCTTACCCATTACCAGAAGCACTTGCATGAAAACTGGCAAAACCCAATGTAGCTGAAAGCTTTAGAAAAACCAATTAAGTAAACCTTGTTGATTCACTGAAATTTGTTCACAACTTCTTCACAACCAGTCAGACTGATACTAGTGTAAGATATAAGTCATACTTAATGGAGGGTTTGCCTTAGCTGAAAGTATACTGGCATAATTCAATGGCAAATCTGCAATAAATCTAATAAATTACAGCCTTTTGATAATTATGATGACTTGGGACTTTTAAGCCCTCTCAAGGTTCTGGAGCCTGAGCAGATAATTCACCCTTTGGCCACACTTTGCTAAAGATATCTATTTGCGCTGTGTGTTCATGTGGAGAAAAAACATCAAATTTTTTTTTTTTTTTTTTTACTCTTAAATAGCAATAAACAAATCAGGTATCAGTGGGAATCCACACACCACACAGAGAAGACAACACATGATCAAATCATCGCAAAACAAGAGAAACTCAACTCTGCAGGCTGTTGTGTTTCCACAACAGTGTTCAGAAATAAAGAGAAGTAGTGGAGAAAGGCAAACAGACGTCTTCTCAAAACAGGCTGGTGACCAGGGCAACATGCTCTACTGTCTGTATCTTTGGATGTGCAGGCTGATACAAATGTGTCTTTTTAAGTCAGTCTTACAATGTATCAGTGGAGCGTTGGTTAATACATGTATATATGTTAATGAGGATCACAGAACCCCATTTCTTGCTTGGCCTGCATCAAACAGTAGCCCTTGTCTACGTTGTCTTTGTGTGGTGACAGTTTGTGAGTGTAAACACTATAGTCACTACTGTAGTATCATGCTCATCTGTCAGGCTGGACTAATTGGCAGGATTCTCCTGCCCCCTTATTAATTAAGAATTTATTTTCTATTAAAATGGCGCAACCCCCCCCCCACCCCATCCCCCCCTCTAGTGTGGGCTGGACAGGAACCATGTTAAGTCACCAAACCAATCGGCTGATGAAGGATTGTGTTGTGCAGGGCAAACTATATTAATGAGATTCTGCACATCAAGGCGGGGAGGACGGAAAAGACGACTGGCGATTAAAATGGACACGAAAAATGAGGGGAGGGGTATGGGCTGATGGACTGATGGGCTGATGATGTATTAATTGTCGACAGACAGTTTTGTTTGTTCTACCAGAGAGGAAGGGGGTCCAAATGATGAATACTTTCCAAAACCTCCAGCAGGCCCGGAGAAAGGCCACTACTGGCTGACTCATAGCCTCCAAATGTCAGTTTGGAACACAACATCTCATGAGCATTCAAAATAAAACGGCCCTTATGCAAGTACGCTGTTATACTGCATTAAAAATGCGCAGTTAAAGCTGTTTTTTTGTCCTCTGGATGACAATTAAGTCAAAAATGACTCCTGTTTTATTCAAACTGGAGTTTTTGCTGTAAATGAAGATAGATTTTCTGTACCATTTAAATGATATTTTATGTCTGTTATATGAGAATGAAATAATATTGGGTTTGAGTAAACAGAGGTGGGCAAAGTGCACAGTCAATGTATAGATCCTCCCGGTCAAATGCTACAATAAAATTCAGGTTTTATTTTTACTGTACTGGAGAACTGAAATTACAGAATCAACTGACCCAAATCGCCGTATAATCACAAAAGAATCAAGTTTGGACAGTTAATGTCATTTCCTTTTGTTAAAAGCAGTGGTTGAGATTCGTCAAACTCCTAAAATAAAATAACTCCACTTCAAAATTTCAAAAACAAGATTAGAGATCTGGCCTCAGCTGAGGAGTCCTCTGGCTCACCTTTTTACAACGCAGTCACTATCAATCAAAGTTCAACCTGAGCGGATCAAAAAAAAAAAAACAACAGCTTTTTGCATTTTCAAATTAAAGCACTTTTCACACAGCTGACTTTGGTCTCTTTGGAGGAATGTAGATGTGTCAAAAGTACAATATTTGCATGTAATACAGCACTCAAGTCAATTCCGCTAATAAATGTCTGAATGTAACATGATCATTCTTTTAGTTTTGACTTAGGTTATCACTGCATGCAGTTGCAGGGAAGGGGAAATTATTACAGACATGGGAGCATCGCTCTGGAATGGTTAGTTATTGATGCACCTCCATATTCATTGACAGATTTTGTTCCCCACCTCATTCATACTACATTTAAGTATAATTTGTCTCAAAGCTCTGCTGTAGCCTGTCATTTTGGCATGAGAGATTTACAAGAAATTGCTGAGGCTAAAAAGTTAATCCCCTTAAATCAGCATAATAACAACATTTCAACACCAGTCTTTTGTAATGACAGCTGCATTGTAGTGTTGATGAGGTTTTAGAGGGGGATAGTTTGTTTCAGTACACATGATAGTCTGCAGAAACACACTCACACAGGTGCACAAGGGCAGCAAATACTACAGCTTCATTATTCAAATGTATTTTATGGCAGAGGGAAATCATTTGATGAGAATTTTCGGGAAAATATTTAAATAATGAGAAGAAATGAAAGGCGTGGACAGAAATGTTCCTTCAAACAGCTATTTATTTCATACAGCACTTTAACCAAAACAGCCGTTTTCAAGTGTCTCCCACAAATAATGAGCGACATGTTGAATAGATAACTGAATCAAACAAACAGAGGATATCAACCAATTGAAAAGCTTCACTTTCCTTCCATCATCCACGCTGTATCTGTCGCCTCTCCCTAGATCAGTGCACTTCATACACTTGAAGTTTACACTTTTGTTCTTTCAGCTGCTTCAAACTGAGAGATCCCTCTCCATGAACCCTACAGTTTCTCCCCTTGGCAGACCAGCGATGAGTTTGACTCTTTTTGGTGTCAATTGCCTTATTTGAAAGGATTTGATCAATAATGGATGGGGGAGAAGAGCCATTGGGTTAGGCTGTGTGGGGGGCATCACCCTCAATTTTTCATCCAGATTGAGATTGATATGGGCACAGTTCCATCCTCTTTCAGTCTTAGTTATCACCAAAACATATATCCAAAGAAAACAACAGATGACAAGAGGTAAGTTAATGTCAGGAGCCAAAGGAAGAAGAGGGAGGAACTGCAGTCACTGCTTGTGTTGTCGGATTAATACATATGAAGAGTTTTGAAGCGCCTTCAGTGTCAAAACCAGTTGGCATTTAAAACATCTACCAAAGCTTTTAATATATTTTTTTATCCTAAAGGCCAGAAGGACACATTCTTTTATACTGTAAGAATCCTGAGACTGAACTCACATGAGACAGATAGAGCACTTGGCCTATACGTTCTTTTTATATCAGGACTTTTTCTACAACATAAAAGCCTCATGTGAGCCACCACCAGCCTGACGTAAACTTTAACTGTATGTGATTGACAGCCTCCTTCACTCAAACAATAAATTGAACTTTTCTTTCACCCCAGATGAACACATTGCTCACTGTGCTGTTGCCATTCAGCAGACAACAATCTTTTCTAATATATTCTTGATATACCTCATGTGAGAAATATGTCAGAGGCTTGTAAAATCCGACTTTGGTTATTTATTTCTTGATGAGGTTTGTCAGTTTGCAAGTTTCGGCAAGTTATGCCGTCACCTGCAGCTTCTGGCTTTGTGAAGCTTAATTTATTGACAATAGAAGAAAACTAGGTCAAAAACCTGTGTGGCTAGATCATGTAGGTTTCTTTATGTTTTCTTCTCTTCTCCTTTGTGTACTTTCATATTACATTATATTTTATTACACCCCACAAGACTGTGTTGTGATTTCATCTTTAATTATTTGGAAAATTACTTTTCAGAAAGAAAGTTAGAAGCTCCTTCATGTCAGTGTTCTTGTACGCAACACACCAAGGTGAGCAGGTGGAGGGATATATACACACGTTATGTGGCAGTGGGGCAGATAGATGGAGATAGAAAAATAGATAGACAGATACTTCATTCCTTCATTCCTGAAAGAAAATGTGAGGCATCCAGTAGCCTAATGAAGAAATACACAACCTGCATAGAACCCGCATATAAAAACCGATACACAACACACACATAAATTATGAAGCAATAACACCATCCATCCATCTTCTACTGCTTTTCTGTTCTTAGGTTGCTGGAGCCAATCCCAGCTCACATTGTCTATCACAGGGCCAACACACAAAGACAAACAACTGCTCAGGCATGCATTCACAACTACGGTCAGTTTAGAGTTGATCTAAACATGCATGCTGTTGGATAGTGGGAGGAAACCGGAGTGCCCAGAGGAAACCCACACAGACACCGGGGAGAACATGCAAACTCCACACAGAAAGGACCCAAGCTGGGAGCCAAACTCATGACCTTCTCATTGTTGGGCGACAGCGCTAACCACTATGCCACCGCGCTGCTGCAACAACGGCATATATATTAGAAAATAAGATAAGAATTTAGGACAAAGGTTGAGAGTGGGGGAGTGGAATGGGCTAAAGCGGCCTGTAAAGACACAGGGTGCATCCTAAGAAAATTGCCACACTAGTTGCGAAAAGGAAATAAATTTGCTATAGATTCTTGAAAAGTCAGGAGATCCATAGCACCAACGTACGATATATAGACATTGCCTGTAAACTGCTGTTGGCAAAAAAGGGACAGCTCTATAGAGTAAAGATGGAGACAAACTCCTGTGTGCAACAAGGTACTCAATGATGAGGGTCATGGCAAAAGCACAGCTTTCACATAAATGGGCTCTTATTCCCGATATACATAACTTATAGCATAACATATAACATAAAACATCACCAAGTAGGACAAACAATCCTCATCACAAAGTGGGAGCATGTGTGGTGAGCGCTTTGCTTTAGCCATCTCTCCTCCCCATTAACAGCATGGTTGGGGTCCCCATTCTCACAGACAAACACACTCAATAATGCATATAGTATACTTTAATACCCTCCTGCGCCTCTAGTGTCAGCAAATACATCTGCTGAACTCCCCTTGCACTCCTGGCAGATGGCATTGTCTCTCAAAAACACACACACACACACACAGACATTGTGTACTCTGACAGGGCCCACACAGGGTGGGGGCCAGGGCCATCTGGAGGCCTGGTAGGGGGAATGAGGCCCCCCAGAGTGGCTAATGTTTCCGATTCTGCCTCAAATTGATTATCATGTCGCCTGCTTCCTCCACTCCCACTGCCCTTCCAACCCCCCCACCCACCTCCTACCTAATTTCAATTACCATGGGATGCCCCTGAGTCGAATCCTGACCCCACCCGCCTCTGCACATGATTCCTTCAGTCCTTGTCCCAAATTTCCGGCACTGCCTCTTTTCACCCCTTCACTCTCTCTCTGAGACTTCTCTGGACTTTCGTACCCACAAAAAAAAAAAATCCCCCTTTTCTGTTTTGCTCTCTGAGCTTCTCTGTCATGTCTGTATCCATGCAGATTCTGGATGTTCTCCAATCATTACCTCCCTTCCTTTTTCTCGCTCATCATCATCCATCTCTGGACTTCTCTCTTGTGGCTTTCATGTCTCTTGTTTCTTCCTGCGCCTCTCTTCCCCTCTGCCATCTGCCCATTATTTCTTCTTTGGAGAGAATTTGAGTCATTTAATGGCCTTCAGTGGCATTTCTGCTCAAAACTGTGTCACAAAAATGACATCATGTCAAGCTTTGTGAATGATCAAAAAATTGATGATGGCATTGTAGTGTAACTTTATTATCCGCTGGACTCATGTTATTCTACTCTGTGTTATGGGTGCTGCTTTTCCAAGAGAAAATTTATGTTTGCGCAAAAATTTACATTGAATGCTAAGAATTGAGTTGACGCTGAGTTACAGATGATCAATCGAGAGGCCAAGAGTGGACTTGACTTGTATTGAATGTCCATGGTGGAGTTTATCATGTCTAACACTCATCTGACGAAAAAACACTGACATGGGACAAGTTTTTGCCACTGTATGTAACATATTTAATTTGGCATCAAGAGAGTACAGAATATACCGTCTGACTTATAGAAAATACACTTTTGGGAACATAGATGTGCGGATAAAATGCTTGCAAATAGCATTCCTTTGCAAACTAAACCAAGGCTGGGCTGGTCATCCAAAGCAAGAGCTGAGGGATGTAACTATGAAAAGGTACAGTAATCCTCTGGGGTTCAGGAATATCCCAAACAAGGTTACAGCAAATATTAATGGCATTTAAAGATATCTTGTTTTCAATCAAGAACATCACATCTGCAAGTGTGACAGCAAAAAAAAGAAAAAGAAAAAGAAAATGCTCAAAGAGGCATGAAAGAGGAAAGATACAAGTTGTACACCGTGGTCCCACGATGCCACAATTTCGTCCATGTCATCGATCTGACCATGCTATTGTCCTTGCCACCAGGTTTCCTATAGTTGCTGTGTATGTAATTGGCCTTGTCTTAGCCATTTGGAATATAAAGTCATACCATTGTCCCAGTAGTATTTGTCATTGTGTTTTGTTTTCTTTTTTCTTTTTTTGCTCTTTTTTACATAAATCTGCTAGAACACATTACTACAATTCATCCAGCCAATCGGGGGTTGCTTGACAAGTGTGTTTGTTTGCGCTGTAGCGGTGGAATCAGCAGCCGCATGAAGCGCAAGTGGGTGACAAACTACAATATGGAGCCTCTTTTTGTTTGCTAAGAACATAAAAAAAAAATGTAGAGGGATTTGTCTTGGTGACGAGGCAGCAGGCAGATTACAGAACAACATGCTCACACGGTGGGTGGGGGCAACTACATTACACACAGTGAAATGATACATGGCTAAACAATAGGGCTCTAAATTAAGTTGTGTTACATGCTGGCATCTCAAATTGCAGATACTGAACACAGAATTATAGCAGTCATACAAAATGAGCTAATTAGTTGATTACCAGTAAAAACTAAATGGGATTTTTTTTCGCTAATTGATTAATTATTTCAGTCCATCATTAACAAAAAAATCTGTGGTTTCAGCTTTTCAAATATATACCATTAACATGATATAAATGCTTAAATTCAACATAAAGTAAGGCATTCATGCAACAGGCTTCCTGAAGCACATACTTGCCTTTTTTTGTCCAATTATTATCAAACATAAATCAACTTTGACACCAAAAAGCTAATCATTAGTTCATTTCACTCATATAAGTTCTCATATTTCTCATATTAGTTCAAATATGAACATCCTTGACTGCTTGCACTTGGTTTACTTATGTTATGTGCCCTGATTTGAAAACATGGAAATAATATTTCACTTAACCTCAGATATTTTATGACCAAATTCATGCTGCCCTTGTTGACACACGTGTTGATTGTTCATTGTGTAAATTACTTTGCTTGCACCTCCTTGCCACTTTGAGAAATTACAGCACAACTCTATTCAATAGAAGAATCTAACGTAATAAACAAGGCCTGGGGTCTCTTCTCCACGAATCTCTCCCTCCCTCTGTTGATTATCAGTGGCAAGTTACCATGCCATCCACTTTAATGGGCTCTACGCTTGAAAGTGCAAGACAAGCAGAAATGGAGAGCGAGGAGCGCTGAGAGAGAAGAGAAGAGAGAAACTCAAGGTTTTCTCTACTTCCCCTTCACTCTTTTCTTTTTAAACTTTCCACCCCTGTTCTTTCTATGCTTTTCTGTATCTGTTGTCTTTCCCTCTCTTTTTCTATGTGTTTAATAATCTCCTTCTTTGTCCCAATGCTGTTCCAGTGCACATGGTACAGTGTGCAGCAAATACCATAACTCACAGTTCGTAGTAATTTAACAATGTGGTGTAACAGTCTTTATTTTCCTTTCTTTTCCTTTCCATCTATATATCCTTCTATTAGCTCCCATCATCTATACCAAGTTTTTTCTTCCAAATCCATTGGTTTTATTGAGCTTTATTGGCACACTTTCCAATACAATTCTGCCAAAGGTGATTATTTCTGTTTCCCATTAGCTGTTCTCCGTTTACAGTCTCCTGACCCCACATCCCATTGCAGTATTATATCTCTTCCTCCACCAATACATCCCTTCACCTCATTTCCTTACCTCACCAAGACAGGTCTGGACAAGAGTGCTTACCTGAATATATTATATGCTTTCAGTACCTCATCAACTCTTCCATTTTCATACATGAAACTTATTTTCTTGCTTAAAATCTTGCTTTTGGCCCAAATTACTTATCCTCAAACCTGGGATTATAAGTGCTGGAACAAATGAAATACAACCCTGAGACAAATTTTATATGTTGGTTAAAAGTTTCCTACTTTCTGCCTTATGTTGCGCCTTTATCCCAAACGCATTCCTTTTTGAACCCCTCTCGTCTACCTTGTAATATCGACAGGCTATCAGCTCTCTGCTCTTTGTAGCAGAGTTGTTCACTTCAGCACCTTTGGAGCTTCATGCACTGTTGCTGGCTCGAATCCCAGCAAAGTTGCTCTCCAGTTATTCCTTTACTCTGAATTTGTTTCTGCTCTTTAACTCTGATAAACAATGCCAAAATTTCAGAGTTAACTCCTGCTTAAAGGCCCTACATAATCAAAAGGTGGATTTCCATGTGTACTTGGATTATAAATCAGGTTTGGTAAATCCAGTGAAAGTATCAAAGGTCCCAGTCCAAAGAGAAATGCTCAGAGCCTTTATTCAGAAACTGAGCCTTAAAACCAGCTGTCAGGACTTCCATAACTTATGTCCCAAAAAGCAGTTCTGAGTGACAACCCCAAGCTCAGCCCAAATTAACCCATTATCCAACTTTTGAAGATTTGGTTTCTCTGAGTGTGTACCAGAAATCTGCAATAAATATTTATATATATTATATATTTATTTTTTTTGATAACTCAGAAAACAGTCAGCCAATCAGAAGACAGTCTAAGAACTTATGCATACGTGCCACACCGTGCACGTATGCACGGTGTGGCATTTTCAAAAGTTTAAAATTGATATGGTGGAATGAAATAAGAAGGGAGATAGGGAGTGGAAGAGGAGAAGGGAAGGAAAGGGGGGGGGGGGCTCTCCACACTGATGAATCTTCAGCCAGGCCTGTTTTAAAACCTGTGTGCCAGTGTGGAGATCAGCCAGTAAGAGGAGGTCCAGTGGGGCTACTGCAGAGATCTATGGCGCTTTAATATCTCACACACAACACATTCCAGTACAGCATTGTACAGTACACTGCCCCCTAAATGCCCACCCCCAGCACACATCTCCATTCCTCTTAAAGTCTTAAGCCTTTGACTACAAGTCACATGCTGCAAACATACAATTTACTCTCACATATCGAATTCTCATCTCCGAGGGAAACCATCCAAAAGAGTAGATTGTGACTCCTGTTCTTTCCAGAGCTCTACTGTGAGGCAAGAGTGCTAACCACCATGCCGCCATGCTTCCCTTCACCAAATCATTCATTCATTCATTCATTCATCTTCTACCACTTATCAGTACACTCTGGACAGGTTGCAAGTCCATCGCAGGCCCGACACATGTAGACAGACAAAGATGAACAACTCCTCACATTCAGATCTACAAGCAATTTAGAGCCACCAATTAACCATAGACACGCATGTCTTTGAACTGTGGAAGGAAACCGGAGTACCAAGAAGAAGATCATGTAAGCACGGGGAGAACATGCAAACTCCACACAGAAGGGCCCCAGAACAAACTGCAACCTTCTTCTTGTGGGGTAACAGAGCTAACCACTATGCCACCTCGCTACCTCCTTCACCAAGCCAGTCAGGCTAATTACAAAAACATGTCATTGTACCATTAAACGATTTAAGAGACCATACATCCTGAATAAGCACCTGAAGCATCTACATTGCAGTGATGCTGAGAGGACATTGCCAATTGTTGGCCTTGGTCAAGTACCACAGCCAGCAACAGGATTCCTCACCAGGGTGAGCATTGGTTTGATACAATCTGGACTTTCTGAAACAAACATCACAGAGCTGCACCTTATCTTTCATCTCAGAACACCTCTTAAGAACACTGCCATCCACTGGTACCGGCTTTATGCTGTGTATGTATGCTCCTCAGCATATTTTAAATGTGCCCTAATTGTTTTTCAGCCCACATTCCCCTATCAGTGCCACTTCAGGCACAAAGAGTGTAATGAATAAATGATTATTTATTCTACAGTGCTGCCAAGCTTTAACAGCAATGTCTTCCTGTAACAACGTCCTGGTTATTTAGGATATTACCGGACCTCAGTGAGAATAGTTCTCACTGAAAATTTATTTCCCACTGATGGTATAATAAACGCATGAAAACTGCTCACTGTGAAGCTATCTGGATTATCCAAAGTAATCATGTAGCTATTCTTCAAATAACCTGATAACTATTTAAAACATTTACTGTCTACATTTCTGGACAAGGGGTACGTTTTTTAATCTTGGATGAACTAAAAATTATTGCAACAACTTTTGTTGCCTTTTAAGATAGTGACCGTGTCAGATTATATGATCATAGTCATTGTTCGGGAACTCTTCCTCTGACTTGGTTGAGAGACATGACAGACAATACATTGGACCCTGACCAATCACAGCTTGCTGTCCGGCCCAGGTGGCAGGGACCAAGTTCAATGTTCACTTGGCAGCACGGCAAATATCATTCCTCTTTCACTGCTGCTCCAAAACACAATTTTAAAGTTATTCAACTAAAACTTTTGTCTTCAATGTGCCAAATCTGAACTATTATCTTAATGTCACGCGCTGTGGTTTGCAGCCCTCTGTACCTCAAAGCTAATGTGTCATCTAATCACTTTACCCCAGCTGCCAACCTCATATCTGGACAATACCCTTACTGGCCATTTCCTTCTGTTTAATATATCCTGCCATTCTGTCTACAGAATCTCCTACCTCTGGTCCTCAGCTCATATCACCAGGCGCTCTTCCCAAGCCACCAATATCTCCCAGCCCTTCTGCCTCTCCCACCCCCCCATCTGTGGTCCCTCTCTGAACATCAAACAGTCCACTGTGGAGATGGATGTGGACATCTAACAACTGGATAGCCTGTTTACTCCTGTGTGAATACAAGTTGCAACACAAGCACATGGCACATAAATGTATTCAGCAGCTTACCCCCAACTCTGTCAGATTGATTTACAACAGTGGAACCAATGTGCCAATGGATGTGTTATGCAGCCAAGAACGGCATGAGGCCGGGTGGAGGAGTGTGGGGCAGTTACTGTTAGTCCCTAATTAGTCCTGCTGGTGCCCTTTCAGGTGTGAGAGAGAGAAGTGAACAGAGGGACAAAGAGATAGCAAGAAAAACCTGAGAGACAAAGTTCCATTTAAACAATTGACACTGTTAATTGTCCCATTGTTTACACTTTTTCTGGATTTCACTTTAAGTGTTAACTCTGCACTACAGCTCAACTCCATGAACTTCATGCAGCAGCATGTTCCTGCCTATACACCCCCCCCCATGCCTATCTCTCTCTCTCTCTCTCTCTCTCTCTCTCTCTCTCTCTCACTCTCTCTCTTTCTCCCACTCTCAACCCAACCGGTTGAGGCAGATGGCCGCCCCCCCTGAGCCTGGTTCTGCTCGAGGTTTCTGCCTCTTAAAGGAAATTTTTCCTTGCCACTGTCGCCAAGTGTTTGCTCATCGGGGGATCTGTTGGGTTTCTTTAAATAATTTTAGAAAGAGTTTGGTCTAGACCTGCTCTAGATGTAAAGTGCCTTGATGTAACTTTGTTGTGATTTGGCGCTATACAAATAAATCTGATTTGATTTGATTTGCTTTAATATCCATTGGATGCTGCATCTGTGTAGTTATATATCTCTCTCTGGCTTCTCTTTGGAGCTCTAGCAACAACAGGCTGGGGTGGCCAGAACTCAGAAAACCCAAATCCTGCAAAGTTGAGTCCAGTCTTAGGGGTGTGGCTAAGGGTGGAGACAGTTTCTTGTGACCACACAAAGTTGCACTTCAAAACAATCACAGTATTAATATGTCACTTGATTTAAAATCAGACCACATGGTTGTCTACTTTAACACTATTTGATACTTTCATATTTCCGTTGACTGGAAGGCAGAAATTGAAATTCTTTTTTCTTTTGCCCCAAAAGCTCAATCAATCCAATCAATCATTTACGCTCAGTTTGATAACAATAACACTCCACCTTTGCTGCTGCTAGCAATCTTTTTCTCTTTTACAAAAACTAAGTCAGGATGTAAACCATCCAGCTTTTCCTTTATGCCTGGAGGTAGTAGGTGCTGAAACTAGTCTGGCGGCCCAGGACTTTCAGATCAATACTGAAGAATGGCACCGTGGTCAGATAGCAGTCGCAAATAGAGAAAAAAGGGGGAGACTGTCACTTTGTCATCAGGATGAACAGATCATTGGATTGCTAGCAGTCAGACTTGACAATTAACTGCAAGCTCTTTTTAATCTTTCAGGTTGACAGGACTATCTTAAATTGAATAAGAAATTGGTAATAACTTATTGGTTCATCTTAAAGGATCCAAACAGATACTGTAAGGACGATGGACTGAGAGATAAACTTTACTTGACTGGGAACAGCTGAGTGTCTAAGAGAGAGAGAGAGACAAACACAGGACTTCTGATGTGTCCTAGAACAAGACTGGATCCCTATGAGCTTTGCATGCATGTAGTTCAACCTGTGCTGCATGATTTATTTCAAGTCAATGAAAAGTTATTTTACTCAACAGAGCATAACAGAGCACAATCCTATCTGCCTCCCCCTTGAAGAAAATAAAGTTTGATTTTGTGGTATGTCGACCTCAGGAGTCTAATCTGTTGTCCAGAGTTCTCTGACAAGTTGCATTTGGTTACATTTTTTCATCTGTCATTTCTTCAAGCTTCTGTCCCTCTTTGTATTCAGGATTTGATTATTTCTGACAGTGTCAAAAGGTACCTCGCAACAGAGATACATCACAACTTTCAACACAGAACATCTGTGAATATAATTAATCTGTTTACACTGTTGCTGTAGTTTATTATTATTATTATTATTATTTAAAGTAGTGCAGATCCTGTAATCATTTTCAATCACTAGTCACAATCAACCACCCAAATCAGGAAAAAAACTGAAAAATCATGAAGGTGAAAGCTGAAAATCAGCAGTGAACTCTCTCTTCATTTGTGGGAAGATTATTTGGTGGTGGTGTTGGTCTTTGAGGTAGGTGGATCTTGCTTAAAAAAATGGAGCATGTTAATAAATAATTCATTCAATCATGTGTGGTGAGACATACGTATACGGTATGACTAATACTACACATTCTGTGATATTAAAGGGCCCTAATGCATCAGGTCTATCTAGAGTCCATATAAATACAGCAAAAGTATCCAAGGTCTCCATCCGTATTCACAAACTGAGTTTTAAAACCAGCTGTCAGGACTTCTGGGACTTTGTGATGTCAGAACAAAGTCACTGTCCTCAGCCATGTTGCAAGCTCCACCCACCTAGAGCCACCATTTTTGCTTTCTCCTGCTTTTCGTTTGAAGTTTGCTATATTTTTTTTTTAGATCCTTCAGAAAACAGACAATATAAAGTAAGTAATACGGGATATACTGTTTACAAATACATCAACTGGCATGTGTCATGTCTGCTCCTTAGTTAAGTTGTTTCATTCACTCATCGTGTCACATCCTTGTTTTACTCTGAACAGTTCCTCACCCTTGTCTGTTTCAGGTCCGTGTCCGGCCCCTCCCTCATCCTGTGCACACTCGCTCCCTGATTATTTGTCCCCAGCTGTGTCTCATCATACCTCCTTCCCTCGTGTATTTTACCTTGTGTCCTCCCTGTAGGTCCTGTGCCAATTTCTTGTACCTTTGTTGGCACATTCCAGCATTAGTCTCATAGTTTGCTCTTGTGGTTTTCGAATATTTGCTTGCTCTGGTTTTTGCCCCTTTGCTTCATGTTTTCGGATACCTTTGCCTGATCTGACTGCTCTTCTGTCTACTGACCTGGTTTGACTTGAACTTTGATTCTCTCCGTCTGTGCCATCCTGGTTTGGGTTCTGAAAATATGTGTTTTATTTGCTGGCTTTTTGTTGGCTTTTTGGTAAATGAACAACTGCAGTATTTATATTGAAAGAGACTCCAAAAATATTAAATAAATATTAATGGAATGGAAGAATATTAAGAATATAAGATATAAAATGTCAAAATCCCTTCAGATCAACAAGCTCGAAATTAAATTGCTGTGAGCTACAAACTTGTGGTAGAGCCCCTCCCAAAATATATTTTTGCGTATATTGTCTTGTGTACAAATGTGGGTGGATGCGTGTACACACGTTTTTTGCCTGAGAAGAAAACAACCATCACCTCGTGCCTTATAATTGGCTGTAAAGATGGCCAATGTCATACTGTGCTCGGTTTTCTACAAGCTTTTGCAGTGATGCAGGAAGCTTTTGATGGATGATGTTCATTTTCTAAACCACATCTAGGACACTTTAGGTGCATACAACCCACTTCTTTTCAGCTATATGTTTTTAATTTAACATCCAGACATGTCAAAGTCTGGCTTGAAGATGGATGAGAACTCCTCTACTTCTGCTGGCAGGTTGAGAGTGGAAAAGCAATGGGCGGGATTGAGATGAGGCTGGGGAAGGGTGGGATGGCAAGATAGTGTATGAAAGCTGCCTTATAAGGGAAAAAAAGAGAACTGAGCGCTGCAGACATCATCCAGACTGCTGACAAAGGAGGTTGAGATGAGAAGAGGAAAAGAGGGAGAAAGAAAGGCCAAACACAACAGGGCAGAATTGATACAAAGGTTCCAAGGAAAAGTGGTGTTTGAGGAAGAAAAGCAAAGTGGGAGAAGGGAGAACAATGTGATGATAAAACAAAGAGAAAGAGTCAAGGGAGAGGAAGAGTCATTATCTTTCTCTCACTGTGGATCTGAGTTGTAACAAAGGCCTTAAATAGAGAGGGCAGTGCTGAAAAAAAATTCTAACTATCCTGAAAGGAATTATCATCAAGTCATCTTCTACTCTTCTTCCAAGACTAATCCAAAGCATATTGTAACAAGTGTGCTTTTGTATGTTTTATAAACACATACTCAATATAACTACTCCCTCATTACAAACTACATAAGTGATAATTTCCTAAAACACAGCAGTTGTTTTTTTTTTTTTGTTAATGTTTATCTCCTGTTTGAAACAAGCCACTGGTGTGCTTTCATTCATTCAGTGCTAACATGTGGGGACCTGTATGAAACTAATCCATCATCGCAAATTAGACAACATTTCTGATGACTGCTCTGAGGTAATACAAATCAGGCTTTTTAAATCTATGCATTACTATAAATGTAACAATGTACACACACAAAAAAAAAAAAAAAATCCTCTTCATGAAAATAATTTTCTTACCAAATGGCTGAAACAAAACATTTTTAGCATGGCATTTCATTTGCTGTATCATTCTTCGAACGGAATCACTTTTACTATGCAAAATTATCAAGATCAAGGTCAAGGTCCCAAAGAGTCTAAAAGTTTACCTTCATGTGGTCTATAAATCAGGGGTACATTCTATATTAGTACAGTGAATGTGTCAAACGTCTTAGGCCACAGAGAAAAATGCTGTCAGGACTTCTGGGACTTTGTGATGCCACAACAAAGCAGTCACCACCTTCAGACATGCACCAAGCCCTGCCCCACTAGGCCACCTTTATCTGTGTTTGCCTGAAATCTATTGTTATTTTATTGGATCAGTCATCCTCTCCCCTAACTGGCTGACTGACCTGCTCAGACAGAAGCCTAAGAAAGGAGATGTAAAACACACTGAGACGGTTTTTAGTTCCAGAAAACATGAATACATCTTCCGGATATGAAACGTTTAATTGGAACTAAAGGAAAGTGTCAAACACAGCACCTTTGAATGAATGTCATTTTAAACCATACTGTGCACTAAACAGGGTGTTTCATGTAGCAAAGAGCAAAGAGAATTCATAATTCCCCGCTGTACACAGTCAGTGTTTATTTGCGCCTCTAACGTCAGTTAAACAATTTCCCCACAACACCGGTCCTGTAGGATGCGTGGCAGTGTTATGCGATGAAAGCGGGTGTGTGTGTGTGTGTGTATGAGGTCATGATTAAATGAGATTAGTTAATGATTACTTAATGACTTGACAGGCGACCCCAGGCTCATTTAGTGACCAATGACTTCCCCTGTATGCTCATTATTAGGCAACACGAGAATAAAGGGTCAGTGTGTTCAGACATGGTCTAATTATATTGACTTTGGATTCTGTCTCATTTCAAACCAGTAGAGGAGTTGCCACAAAAAAACAAAACAAAACTATAAATGTGGTTTTCCCAGAGTCTTGTTTTGCTTAATAATAATAATAATAATAATAATAATAATAATAATAATAATAATAATAATAATAATAATAATAAAATGCAAAATTTCCTTGAATAGCCATGTTTATTTCTCTCTTTCATTTATTTACTTTTAGTTTCTGGATCTCTCATTTCCTCTCCTTGTTGTTGCTTTTTCTAACCTTACCTTTCAATAAAGTAAATCCAAATAGAAAGCACTCAAATAAACCGTGGCCTCCAGCGCATTGGCCATCCATTTGGCCTCACAGTGCCTGCTAAAACACAGAGCTTCTACTTATTTCATAAAGGAGCCTGCCGAGTGAACCAAGGTCTCCGAGCATTTCCCATCCATCACAACAGGGTGAGAGTAAAATTGACATATAGTGGATTAAAAAAAAAAAAAAAAAAAAAGCTTCACAAAGTTTACAATGTTCTTGAAGAGTTACTTGGGCTTTTTCTTATATAGTCATGTTATGAATATGGGAGCAAATGTCCAGCTTCATAGCCTATAGCCTATAACCTGGGGGCAGGATACCATAGTTTACCATAGTAGTCTACCTATCACTTCCTGTTGTGCTGTTGAGATAAAACCATCCCATTAATTTGCATTTAAGGTTCAGTAAGCAAACTGTGTCACTTTGCTCAGTTACACAGATCTAGGTACAGTTTTCAAACATCAGCCAGATTGCATTAAATATTGGAATAGAAAGCAGAATTGTATTGCCAGGAGTCATGTTTTTCAGGTAAGTGGAATAGATAATTTAGAAAGAAATAAATTCTCTTTTAAAGCGATATTTTTTTCCACGCCACTTGTATCTATCTGATGAGGCAGTGCCTTTAGATTAAGCTGATTTGGTCATGAATCCTTACGAGCTCGTGTTTGCTGCCACAGTAAACATTGCCAAAGGTTTATTTATCCTCTTTTCCAAATCCAGGGTTTGTTATCTAAAGCCACACTGTGTTTTCTTTGTGACTGAAAGGGGAGAGAGGTCTGTGTATATATGAACGTGACTCTCTTTATAGCAAAATGTAAATTTGGTCCTGTAGCTTTGGAATTGTCACTGTGTGTGTGTGTGTGTGTGTGTGTTTGAGGGTGTTCCTATTTGTGCACAACCAAACCTGTGTTTGCATGTGTTTATGACTGTTTGCACACTTACGCGAGCGCACGGTGACTAAAATTTGAATGTTTACATGAGTGTGTCTGTGTGTGTTTGTGTGTGTGTGTGTGTGTGTGTGTGTTTGGTTGCTGAATGTTGTCCAGATGCTCGTCTGTGGTTTATGGATATTCATTACAGAACCATTACAGCAGAGGTTACACAGGACAGGAGGGATGTTTTATCTGCTAATGCATAAAACACAATCTCTCTCTCTCTCTCACAGACCCACACACACATGTCCATATATCTTGACATCTCAGGAATGAAAGAATCTATCATCCTGCCTGGCGGGTTGACCCGTGTGTCAGTGGCGCTGCGTTGTGAGAGGATGAGAAACAAATCACCCAAACACATTCCTGTGTGCTTCCTTGCACAATTGGATCACTGGAAGTCGAAGCGACGAATCACAGCGTCACTGACCCGCCACTCATAAAAGAGGACCCACTTGTAATTGAGCTTTATTAAAAAGGGAAAACAGTTTTCGTGACACAAACTTTAATGACATTCAACAGCCAGTTGGCTTTGTTTCCCCGTGTTGACAGATCAATCTCATTCCTCACATGATCAATAACATTGCATCATGTAATGGTAACCGCTGGCTGATGCCCCACCTAAGGCGCTGTCACTTGAAACAATGGGTGTTTTTATTTACCGCTGACCCCGTGGAAAAGCAGCAGAGTAAAGGGTTGTTTCATATGTCCAGTGTTGATCATTACAAAATGGAAACAGCATGTCAGAGCAGTTATGGCAATAGCAATATGATTTGATATTGCCTCTGGAATCAGGGAGTGTATTAAATCAAGACGGGAATAGGAACCATCAGTTTGTTTTATCATTAACTTAAAGCAAATACACAGAGAATGACTTTGCTCACACAGAGGTAATAAAATTGTAATTGTATCAGGGATTTAAGGATGCATATTAGTATTCACTTTCTTCTAAAAATGTCCAGCCCTGTCACGGACACGGAAAAAAAAAAAAAAAAAAAAAAAGCCATGATTGTTAGATTAAACCCAAACAGGCAGAACACATTAAATATTAGTACACAGACAGTCTACTGAGGTTTTTCATTCTTGCTGCGCTCTGGGTATTGTTCAGTAGACTGTACGTGTTTCTATTTAGCTCTTTGTTTGGAGAAACTTATTAAAAATGAAGCTGAGGGTGGCTGGTAGATGATACATGATGTGCTGGGTGGGGGGAGCTCCCATGTCTGCCTGTGGTCATGTTCAGGAGATAAACACAGGACATTAGCTCCGGGCTGGATGAGCCTCGGGGGCAACATGAACTAATCCGCTCTAATAGACAGCACGCACTCACTCATTACACCCAGAGCGTTCAGCAGCGGAGACTTCATCATTGTTTGAGATACGCAAAGACAATAAGAGCTGGAGTCAAAAGAAAAGATCAGAAGGAAGGAAGGATTTGGAAGAGGAAGAAACAGAGGTTAAAATTTAACCCTGGAAAAGGTCATTAGAGTCTAATCAGCACCTAAGACTCAGTGAATTGTAGTGAAAAATCTTGGGAGAAGCAACACAATTTTCCAATCCAGCTTCCACTAAGGTTTAACATTCACGCACTGAATATTCAACACATCAGGTAAAAGTCAAAACCCTGTGGCCATGTCATAGAATGGATAGTGATCCTGGATAACATGAGGGGCTGCAGGCCAAATGTCTGCCCAATCTTGGCATATTTTCAAAACACAAGTTATAGCTTCTGTTATCCCTTTTTGGGCTTTTGGTTTATATACTCGTAGTTCCTTGGTGATAAATCTGGATCAGGCTTTAGGCCCCGCCCACCACCTGCTTTGAGAGATTTTTTGTGTGTTAGTTTGTATCTGGCAGTGGCCAACAGTATTAGTTGAGTATTAGTATTATCAGATTCAGATTCAGATTTCAGAATACTTTATTAGTCCCAGGGGAAAATTAACTTTACAATCATTCCTGTCCATAGCAACAACATAACAGGACTGAATTGTATTAGTTGTTGTTGTAATGGTAACTCTGGTTCTCCATGCAGACAAGCCTTGTCAGAACTGAGGTCTGTCATTAACACGTCACATGAAATGTTAATGACGTGTGTGAGAGGGCGTCTTTTAATTATCCAGGATGTTTTATGGATGTAGATGCTGGTCGAGCAGATTTAAGCACAATCCGACCATTTTGGATTCATTTTCTCCACATTTTCCTTCGAATTTTACCAAACTGAAGAAAACTGCAAACACAACATCTGCACAACTCTTTAGATAAAATGCTGAAATACAAATGCAGCCTATGATGAGGTAAGACAAGGTAATGCCTGTGGGTCTCTAAGTTAAGAGGTTGGAAAGTGCTGCTGTATGCCTCTCTAAGTTTTATTGTGTAAGAGCATTGGCTCCATTGGCAGTGACGCATTGGTTTCACCTGACTGCTGGAGACAGTGACGATAAGATGGGGATGGAGAGTAATAGTGATGGAGATGCAGAGAGGGACAGAAAAACTGTCCTGGTGTTGGACAGAGACAGGTGGAGACAGAAATGGAAGAGAAAGCACCTTCTTGAGGGAAGAGCAATCTCTGGTTCATACTAACAGCCGAGTGGCTGCAGTTGCTTCTCATGTATATTTAAATAGCCTTTCAAGTCTGACTAATGTGTTTAACAAATACATCAAGATTTAATCTCAGCCACCCCCCCGCCCTTGCAGATTGTTTGCGTGCATGTGATAAATTCAGTAAAGACTGTGCTGCTGACCATGAGGGTGTTCTTAGTGGATCGCATAAGGAATCAGTAGTGACCACATTTCCCAGGAATGGAAATCTAATGTCTGAACATCTCAGCATGCATCACGCATCTCTGTCAAGCGACCACCTACAAGCTTGCAACAGTCTGATTACCCACTAGATTCACTCACTCAACAAATCCCACTGTGGCCGAGGCCATGTTTCAGATTTGTATTCATCAACACACACTTTACCCAGAGTCAATCTCCACGGTGCGCACTAATCAGGACCTTCAGAACAACACTGGAGACTATTAAGTAGGGCTCAACACAGTGAAGCCCACTCCATTACTGAAAGCATGCCTGAAGAGGCACCGATGGAGCCATCACCTCCACCGGCTGTTAATTCACTCCTTTTCACGCTGTCACTCCCTGCCTCTTTAAGTCTCTCTTTCTGTTTGTCTCCCTGTCTCTCTCTTGCAACCTGCTCCACAGTTAGTCGCTCTTGCCAGTTTTCACTTCTCTTGAACCCCCCCCCCCCCTTTTTTTTTATGTTTGTGCAGCAGATTCTCTCCATTTCCTGTCTGACTCCTTCCTAGTCCAATATGTTGACGAAAAGACCTGTATCCAATGCTGTGTCTGTATTAATCGTGGACACGCGGAGCCCTTCCAGAGGTTTTGGGCCCATTACAGAAACAATTAATAATTGATGGAGTTACTGAGACACACACACATTAGTACACTCACAGATAACCACTGTAAAGCTAACTTTGTCAGCACGGCATAGAAACCACATTCACACAAAAAGACTACATCTTCACAAGTTTTCGTCTTTTGCAGCGACTTCAGAAAATTATTTTTTTTATTATCCTTTTTTTTGTTATAAATATATATATATATATATATATATATATATATATATATATATATATATATATATTTATAGTGGTTAGAGCTGGCAGCCGTTCTGCTAATTTAATGTTATATTCATGTTATATTCAATTTAGAGTACTTATCATCTAGAATACTATATGACTACCAAATCGTGTTCTGCTGCCATGAAAAAGTTTTGATGAGTCAGAGGAAAAAGCCTGAGTAACATGATTTGAGTAATCCTTCCCGGCTTTGGCTCAAAAGCCTAATATATTTTGATCTCAGCGTTTTAGGCAGGGAGGGGCGAAAACAAGATGCTATCAAGTGCCCAATATTTTCAATGCATCCCAAAAAGAATATATTAATGTTTTCTAGTGAAAGTCAACAGATGGAGCTTCAAGTTAACTTTTAAAGGTCCTATATTTCACAGTTTCCAGTTTCCCTTTCTTTCTTCTAGAAGAAGCTATATCTGTGATTTTAAGTTTTACATCTCCTCCAGTAACACTCCAGTAGCAAAAGGTTAGCCTCTTCTCTGATTGGGCCAGGACTTACAGTGACGTCACAAAGTTCCAGAAGTTCTGACAGCTGATTTTAACACTCAGTTTCTGAATACAGGCTGTGATCATTTCTCTGTAGACTGAGACCTTTGATACGTTCATTGTATTAATATAGCACTGAGAGCTGATGTAAGTTGAAGAAAAAAAAAGAAGAAATAGACAACTACCTTTATGCGGTACGGGGCTTTACTACACAGTGTGGCAAATTACAGGGCGTAGCTTTGCTCAAAATTGAAATAGTTTATCAAACAATGCTAAAACTTTTTTTTTTATATATATTTTTTTCAGTTTTAGCATTTCAGAAAATGCATCCACAAAAAGTTGTAATCTAGTAGTTAAAATTAGGTTTTTGGAAACAGTAAAAGGTTCATGCAATTAAAAACTCTGGCAGAAATTAATTAAGTCAACTTCATGGCATAGAGCATTGAATCACAATAAATAAGAAAAACTAAAGGAGGAAAACTTTTAAAAATGAGAGAAAAAAATACTTCCCTCACAGCAAAACACTTGTTTGCATTACTTCGAGCTGAACTGAAGGCAGATGTACAGCAGACACCCACCCACAGCCACTGACACAGCAACCTTACTTTCCACCGCATTATCTCAAAAACAAATTAAAGTTTTTACGGCTCTGTCTTCTCTCTGTGTGCCTTTTCATGCGTATTTCTCATACTTTTCCCAACTTTTCGTGCACTGACTGACTTGTTATTTTCATTTTAAGATGTTGTCCTCTTTTCAAAATAACTTGTAGGGGACTACACTGCAGGGAGACAATGAGGGTGGGATGTAAAGACTCCAGATGGTAGGAGTTTCATAAATCCACAGTGTGTAGTGTAGGTGATGGAGAGACTAACATCTGACTCTCCAACCCAAAGTATGTCCAGCTGCATCATAGAGCAGCTAATAGGAGAAGCAGTTCACTGATCCTTTCCCTCTCAGATGCATTAAATATTTTTGATTGCATCCTGTAAAGTTTCAAGTGAGCAGTTAAGTTGTAAAACTTCAGGATATTTGTTTGGTTTTTCTACTTTAAGGTGCTTCTGGATGCAACATTTAACAACCGCAATTTGCACTGTAAAAGACCCTAATCCATCAGGTTATTGCTCAACAGGCAGAAAATGGGACTCATAACATCTGGAAACTTTCTGCTAGTTATGCAGGAAGATCATCATATGCAGGTGTTACACACTTCCCTTGGGTTACATGGAAAACCTCAACACCTACTGACTGCATCCCACAACAAGGCCATAACAAGGGTGTTTATTGCGTCTGGTGGGAGCGGAAGATCACCAGGAATTTGTTATTGGCTGACAGGTGGAACGCTCGCAAGGGCTTATTGCTGTTCTGTCATTTGGTCTTTTCTCTGGGAGTTAGCAAGAAGGTTCTGGGTTCAAGCCCAAGGCCTCTCTTTGGGGAGTTTGCATGTGCCTGTGTATGTTCTTTTTGGGTACTCTGGCTTTGCACAGTCCTCAGACATCAGAACATATACATTTAGGTTAACTGGAAACTTTAAGTGAGTATGAATGGTTGCTGCATGTTGGCCCTTTGACAAAGTGGCGACTTGTCAAGGATGTCCCCTGCCTTCACCTAATGTAAGCTGAAATGTACCCATCATCCCGCCAATAACCTTAGAAAGATCAGCGACAGACATAACAAATGGATGGATATTAATAATGCTGCTTCATTCAGTCAGTGAGAGTTAAACAGGTAGTGTCTCTATGAACCATGAACGGTATAGTTGGTTGAAAGTTTCTGGTTAGTTTTGGGTGGTTCAAAAGGGCTTCTTCTTGTTGCTGTTACCACTTCAAGGTTTCAGTCCATAACAATGTCATTATCACAAATATGGGGTTTTGTTCGATGATAAGAGTAGAATCACTTAAAAGCTTTGGTCGCTTTAACAACTCAAGAGAGCTGAAAGTTAAAGAACAAAAGTAAAAGCAATAAAGTATCCTTGTCTTTATGGAATGTGTTTTATTTAGAAGCAGCGAGCAAGGTTGAGACTGCACTCATTAGTTTTGTGCCTGAAAGAGACATCTCCCCTGTCCATTAGTTAGACAACTGTTATGATGTAATAGGCCACAGAGCAGTGAGTGACACTCCACAGGTCTAACTGTCTACATGCGCCCGGACACCGTCACGCTGTAGATCCTTATCTGTGACACAGATAAATGAGGGAGCAGTGCAGACACACACACTCGTGGTCCATGTTGTAAAACTTTCTGCTACATCCATCAGCTATGGTCACACAACCTTGTCTGCTGACAGTGTTTGAACAGCATTGTGCTGAATGGCCCTGATCAAGAAATACCCCTGTGACCTTTGACTTCCCGGAAACACTCCAGATAACTGTGATTGCTCCGATGGTATGGAGGGTTTTTGTCAGTGAAAAAAAAACAAACAAACAAAAAAAAAAAAAATCCTTCATGCGCTGCAGAATAATTATTGTTTGTAGTCCAAAAGTCCAAATTGACAAAGAGCCAGTTTAATGCAGCTCTCTACCAAAGGAAGACAGATTGAAGGCACTCAAAGAATGTTCCTGTATTTTCCATTTTCTTTCTTTTTGGAAGATTTAGATTTTTTTCTTTTTTTTTTTTTATTATTGTGGCAAATGAGGATAGAAAAAAAGTTTAAAGCCTAATGAAAGTGATTAGGAAGATTAAAGAAAACTTGCTAAATAAAAATGCCACTAAGACCTTCCACTTTAGTGGATCCCCCACACACACATTGATGTTGGGAAATGTATAAAGCAGAACAATAACAAAGAAATGTGAAACATTACACACCCATACTGTACACGTGCCTTTCAGGGGCCCCCAGAAGTAAACACTTTAAGGTGAGCTCCTCCTTTTACCTGCATCCCTAAACTAACAGAGGTTTCGTTCGGATTCAGTTTATAAATGTTTACTTTTGCTCTTAATCTGACTTATCGGCAGAGGAACCCTTTGCCTCTGTCAGGTTCCAGACCAAAACCCTTCATCTTCTTGATGCACTCCAGATGTCAGACTCTTTCCACCTCAGTGAAAAGGGGTGAATGTTCCCAAGTTGTAAAAGATGATCGAGAAGATAAACAGTGAGAGAACTAGGGCTCCAGCAGGAGAGAGAGCAAGGGTCCCATGTTGTTTTGCTTGAGCAGTCATTCATCAGGTGTTCAAGCTGCTAGCCAATCTATTTCCCTATCCTTTTAGCCATGTCTTTGAGCTATGGCCCCTGGGCATAGGGGGCAAAGGAAATGATCTGTCTTGCTGCTTCCTTGGGGGAACTGGATTTATTTTCTTTCATGGGAGGCTCAGCGATTATCCTACCAAACCTAAAGGCCTATGACCAGAACTGAACGAGCCAAGCAACTGTTGATTTAGCTGCTCTGTGTTTTGTTCTTTGTCTAGCATGGAACAGCACGTTGGTGGAATGAGTGCAGAAACAAGAGCTGAGAAAAAGCATAGGTCTCACTTGATGTCCTCACCTGAATACTTAATAGGTCATTTACTCAAACACTTGAAGCACTCGTGGATGGGATGTTTACCCTCACTAGATTTCTTGTTATGACATTTTTTCTACTACAGAGAAGAATAAAATCAGAAGAGCTTACAGAAAACATACACATGCATTCTGTACACTACATCTTGCCATAAATACACAAATACTAAAGCATACATATACTGTTCCTATTTTATGAGTTATAACCTCAGTCAACCTTGTATCCAGGCTCCATCTAACAGGGCAAATGTTCTCATGCTGAGTGTGCATGCAGTAAATTACATCTTATCTGCTTCCTTATTGGTACTACTATTGGTTCGTTCATCTTCTAATCTTTAAAAAGAATTAGAGTAAAAATTACTGCAGGATAAGAATGATAACTATGCCTTGAACTATTTTCAAATTCAAACTTGTTCATTGCTCGTGGTTATGTCACAGTGACGATGAACGGAGGAATTTGCTGGTATGGTTCACTACACATCTACAAATACAAAGGGCTGCAAAATTGTGCAGATCAACCACCACTTTCCAAATCTCTCCTCACTGTAGTCAAACCGGGCAATCCATTCATTCCTTCTCTATGGAGTCTGCAAGTCATTAAAATTAAAGAAAACAATGCATGCATGCATGTTTTCCTGTGTAGAGGTAGAGACTAATATTTACATTCTTTTTTTGTGTCTGATCAACTTCTGCATGTCAGGAGATTATTATAAAAAAAAAATAAAAATAAAAAAAAATTGCAAACTTGTATGTAACACCAGTGGCTGGGAAAGTTTCAACATAAGTGATGGTCTAAATGAAATGTGACAAGCTGTAGTGCTCTTGGACGTTTCTAAAACACCTGACTTATCATTGCTCTTCTGTAGCACCAGGCAGCACTTAAATAATATGTTTCCCTTGACCATTTGTAAAGTGAGAGCTGCTCTTGTTTCTCAGACATAACATCTCCCGACATGAGTTGTAGATGTGAAATATGATTCCAATCAGTCCAAATGGTGGAACTCCATCTACTCTTCCTTCTCCTTCTATATATGTTTCCTCTGAGAGCGGCGACAGTGTTCAGGCAGCTGGCGTTCAAAGCCGAGCAAATGGAAGAGGCAGCTGACTATATAACCCGCTAGGTTTTTTTTTTTTATGGATTTGTGTGGCCATGTGAACACTATGGCTGAGGGGAACAATGGAGGTGCTCTCTGGAGAACTTGAGCAACTGAAGAGAGAAAAACTGACTGGAAGTGATGATGGCTTTTTCACCCACCAGTGGGCCATGGTGTCAGGACTGAGACAGACACTGTAGCACAAGGTAAAGAGCAAAGAGAGTGGACTCGTGGTACAAAGGAGAACATGAAATAGAGACACAGCAACTTAAAGCTATTCTCTTGAAGCTATTCATGCAAGAATGCTAATCAAACTTACCTTTTTGCAATCGAGATTGACTTAAATTCTAACTCCTCGAAAAAAGAAAAAAAAATCTATTTGAGCAAGAAACAGCTTTATTTATTCAATTAAAGGAGATAATGTTGGTGCGGAGAATTAATTCTCTTTTAACTGCTGCCAGCACAATATGACTCAATCAACATCCATATTAAAGACCCCAGTGCATTAATTAAAATCTGAGGCAACTAGTGCACTCAACTACAATTTGAGTACACAAAAGCATTCATTCATTTGGCCGAAAATAATCATTAAAAATATCCTGTTTCCTAACTTGGTGTTGAGTTTTCCTGTTATTTATTCATTGGATGTCTATTAACCTGAAGGCATTTCACAGAAAGAGTGATTTATTATTCAATAAGATATTGATATTGTTGACACACTGAAATAATATTTATTGGAGACAAATGCAAATAAATGGAGAAATTGAATAAATCTCAGGTTAAAAGACTATGAGATGGAAGGGGAAGCCAGAGAATGAGAGAAACCTGACACAGAAGTGAAAAGGAGAAGTTGTATTTTACTGATTAACAGGACTTTTTTTTCTCTCTCTCTGCTCTGAATTCTGACAAACATTTCTAACAATGAAGCCATTTTTATCCTCCAGGCTATAACTAACTAGCACCATTTTCACAAGCTATTGACTGGCAAACACAGTAGACGTGCTTTGACCTTGCAAAACATAGCCACAGATCTGGGTCAACCAGCTGCACATGCTTCAAATACAGCATAGACACTAACAATGAGCAGTGAGGACCAAAAAAAAAAAAAACCTCAGACAATTCAAGCGTTCCCATTTCAGGACACTTTCTGCATTATTAGCAAATTATAATATAATATTAATATATTATTATACAACCTAGCACATTTCACTAACTAACTAACAAGACCTCAGTTAACATCTCACTAGCACACAGAAACCTATTAAAAACAGTGAGAGATTTACAGGATGTTCCATGTTAAATGTTACAACACCAGAGTCAGTTTGTTAGGATGTACATCTCATTGTCTTTGGAGATCGAATATATGATCGAAATATGGCAGATTTTTTAAAATCACCAAGAAAACACATGGAAGGTCCTCGTGGGCTGGGTTTGGGCCATGACTGCTATTGTGACATCCAAAAGTCACAAAAATCCTGACAGCTGGTTTTAGCACTCAGTACCCAAATACAGACTTTTGATAATATATTCATGTAAAACTTAGCCCTGATTTATGATTAAATAAGACATGGACATATTTAGGGCAACACAGCAGCATGGCGGTTAGCGCTGTTTCCCTACAACAAGAAGGGCGCAGGTTTGGTTCCCTGGCCTGAGGCCTTTCTGTGCAGAGTTTGAATGTTCTCTGCGTAGGTTTCCTTCAGGTACTCTCGTTTCCTCCCATCATCCAAAGACATCATGTTTGGGTTAACTGGTGACTCTAAATTGTCTGTAGGTCTGAGTCTGAGTGGTTGTTGGTCTCTGTCTGTCTCTGTGTGTTGGCCCCTGTGATGGACTGGTGACCTGTCCAGGGTGACCCCGCCCTCACCCAGTGTGAGCTGGGATTGGCTTCAGCACCTCGTTTCCCGGACACAGATAACTGGTAGAAGACAAATGAATGAATGGACATCTATTGTTATACTATAAGGGACCTTTAAACCTCAGGAGTAAAAGAAGAGATCTGCTACTTCATGTTCATGTCAAAATATGTTTTATATTTAATGTGCTGTTTTCAATGGTGCAGTAGGTGATTTAAGAGACTCGATACTTCAGCACCCAGCTGATGAACCACCTCAAGGAAAAAAGATTTTCTGTAAAAAGTGAAAATGTAAGGCTACAGTGTGCATTCAGCTGTAGCTGCATGTGGACATTGTGTACTAATCTCCAATGCTAATCAAATAAGAGAGCCACATTCACTATGTATAAAATTTGTTTTGATGATTTTAGATTTTTCCAACCCAAACGTTAACTTCTTTCAATTTACAGAAAATGTTTTCAAGAGCTTTTTAGAAAGTACAAAATCCTCAGATTTCGAGGTAGCTGTATAATTACAGTGGTAGCTATTGAAACAAATCCCTCCTCTGCATCTAAGCTGCAATTATCCTCCACCTCTGCCAGACATTTTTTCATTTTTTATAATACAGCTGAATTTATTGTAACAGAAAAAGGGTCATTTTTCAAACCACAGTAGGAAATGACACTTTTTTTGTACTTTTAATGGCTGGCAAAGGCTTATATTACATTTTTTCAGGTAAAGGAGACACCCAAGCACAGTTGAAAAGTGGACCACAGCCCTGGCTGTGACCAAAGTGCATCCTTATCGTTTTTGATAGTTTCCTTCAGACAAATGCAAGTCACCCCACCCAAGTGCACTCCAAGTGGACTGGGGAAAAAAACAGACTCCATTACTTCCTTGGCCAACTTCCAGCGTGTGGATATTTTTTACAGCATTTAGTGAGGGGAGATAAAACAAGCACACACCAAACCGTTTCTGTCAAATTTCCATTGCACCGTATGATAGCTGCAGGTGTAGGATGCAGCCAGCATGTTTCTCTCTGGAAATCTTCCTGTTTAATTTCCCAGTCCGCCCGCTTGCTTGCCTGCCTGCCTGCCTGCCTGTCTGCCATCCTGAGAGGATATGTTAAATGTGCTTGGCCTGGGGATGTTTGAGTTCTCTCTGCTGTGCTCCCTTCCATCTGACAGATTGGAATAATAAGGAGAGCTAATTGGAGAGGCTGCTCATATGCTGATTAGATGGGATGTTTTTTTTTTTTTTTTTTTTTTGAAAGACACGTCCGCCCCTTTCTTGCTCTCTATATATCTATGTCTTCCTTTCTGTCCCTGTTTGATTCTGGCCATGCTGCTTCCAGAATTTTTGGAAGTATATGCTTGTGTAATAGCAAATACACTGCAGCAAAGTATGTGTGTGTGTGTGCCTGCCCTCTGTGTGTGTGTGTGTCCTTGTGTTTCATATACCCTGGCCATAGCCTTGACTCTCTCCAGCTTTCTGTAGCCAGCTGAAAACAGCATACTGAAACAACATTTCCAACTCTCTATTGCTTCGTGTTACGTCTCTAAATCTGGGGGAAATCAATGCCTAATAAGCTATGAAAATGTACATTTGCTGTTTTACCATTGCCAGAGGCTGTGCATGTATCCCCTGAGCATTAGACTATAAATATGTCTGCATTAGCGCTAAGAAAAAAAAAAAAATAAATAACTGAAAAAAGTCTATGGTTTCAGCTGATATTGAATAGTATAGCTAAGTGGAACAGAAGCAAAGCAAATATATCCCTTTGCTGTTCAAGGTAATTTTGCAATCTGTCTTCGTTTCAACCTTGCGCTTTGGTGGGCAAATTGTTTGAGCGGGGATAGGACCATGAGCATACTGGCTAATGCTACCAAGTACTCTTTAAATGCGGGGCTGGCAGGCCGCTTTGAAATAAATCCTAATACCCAAGCTGCTTAGTTATCACACATTTCAAAAAAGTATTCTACTGTAGCGCTGAGCATTATCATACCAGTAGTCTTCATTCAAGAAGAGTACAAAGACCACACAGATACTTCCAAATGTGCTTCCTTTTCCTTTATATTCCTTTCAACTGCATTTTTCAAACCTCTCTTTGAAAGCTCTTGATGTTTTTGTGAGAGCGCTTCAATTTCTTTTCTTTTTCCCCCCAACCAATAAGCGATGCCACCTCTGTAAGAAGACAAATAATAGAAGATGATGTTGTTTTTGGCGCTGCAGCTTCAACTTCTGTTGTTTCTCCTAAATGGAGTGAACATTGACTGGTGTTCAGCAAACTGAACTTTTATGAGGGTTTGCCTTTTGAATGTTGCCTCATGCATTTAGAAGCGGTGCAATAAGAGCATGGCTTCTGTTTGCCTTTCAGAACAAAAGGAACCAACTCAACCCCCCCCCTCCTTTCTTTTCTCTGTGAGGTGGATAAGTGTATTTTACACACAAAGTGGCAATGATGTTATCAAATGTGAATACTCACACGAGCTGGAACAAGCCCCCATTATTTTCAAACTGATTTTCCTGCCCCCACTTCCTCTGGTAACAAGACTGAACAAATCAAATGTGGCATACAAAATTACACATACGATTTCTCCATTAAAACTATGGTGTTACTTCCAGATATCAAAATGTTTAAAAATAGCATGACCTATGTTATACGTGTTGTTGAGAGAAACGTTCAAAATGCTTCCAGTAATTCTCAAAACTGGACAAAGTCATGATACGTTTCATTTGCTGACCTGTCAGTGTCATCCAGTGTCATCCAGACCATATGCAATTTTTACACTTTTCAGCTATATATTTGAACTGGATAAAGGCTTTTAGTTGTAGGATGTCTTGATCAAGGTTGATCAATGATATTCTGTCTCTGCTGATCTGCGATGGCGAATCATAGATTTTTTTAAGTGGGATAATTTATTCAGTTTTTACAGGTTTGTATCACCTACTCGTTTAGGTCTGGACAAAAGGATCCTTCCCTGACGTCCTGTGTCCACTATTTAGCATTGCTCAACAACTGCCCACGGAGGAATACAAACCAGGAGCGGTTTGCAATGGTAATGAAAGCAACAACTGCATCTATGTGTGTGTATAAGGGGTTCGCAGGAGTTTATCTGGCCTGTTGGTGAGCTGCAGTGCTGAGCATGGAAAGCCTGACCTAGCTGGATGTAAACAGCATCAGATGAATACAGGGGCTTAGCAGGCAAACTGGCTGGGAGGATGAATGACTACACAACTTAGCTACGGCCTGCACAAACGCACACACACACACACACGTGCAGTACATCATAACACTTCACAAATACACAGCCACCACCCCTGCGACTGAAGCTCTCTATATTGAGAGAGATGAAGTACAATCCTGCGCAGTCCTGCTCTTTTGAATGCATATAGACTTTGCCTGCAGCCCGAGGCTCATTACTGGCAGCCCTGATATTTAATCCATCAGCCCTGACTCTACCTCCAGAGAAAACAGAGAGGGATGTTCCCCCCTCACACACACTCACAAATGAGGAGAACCCACTGAAACAAAATGACAGAGAGTTTTCCGAGATTTGTTCACATTTTAACTGATAAGGAAGCTGATTATTGGCTGAAGCTCCAACAGTTTATGGATACAAAGTCAGCGCTACAAGAAAAACACCTACTTCTTATATATCTATATTAGTGCATCACTCATTCTATTCTAGGCGCCCTTCTTCCCAAAGCATCTTTTTAATAACGTTCATAACTTGTGCCTGGCAAGAGCACTTCTGCCTGGCCTTGACAACTTCGATAGCTCTTTGGAAAATCAATGCTCAGATAGGACTGAATCGGAGCTTGAGGGTGAGAGGGGCGAAGAAAGGTGGGCTATGTGAGGTGAAAGAAAAGGTAGCGAGGAGGTAGAGGGAGAAAAGGAGAGGAATTTAGATGTTGGGGGAATTGAAAAGGGAAGGAGAGAAAATAAGGAGGAGAAGAAATGTGCTGTTAAATGATCTTTATACTGCCAAAGGCCTGTTAATAAATAAACGTCAAGTTGTAAGCCAATTTTGGGTAATAAAACGGAGAATGATACCAATAGTGATTCGTCTGTAATAGGAATTTCAGCATGGTCTTCCCTAATGTTCTTTAGGTAAAGCCCTCAAGCCATTTCCCATTCAGGTGCCATGTCCAGAGGTTGCATTTGAAGATTGACTGCTTAAATTGCGGCCAAGTAATACGCCATCCTTTACTAGACCACAAATATTCCAACAAGTACATCCTTAATGGCACCAGTATTGATGGTAATATAGCAGCTAAAGACCAACAGAGAGTCAGCAGACTGGAGTTAGAGTTGGGTTTCAGCTCAGTTGGGCAGGTAAGTATTAAAGCCAAGAGTCCGAGATTCAGATTCAGAAAAATGTATTGTCTTTTGCAATTGAATTTCTTCTTTGATTTGAATCTTGTGCAACTACACTCAAAACTAAAAGATGTGATTTGTAAACAACTATCTGTGCCTATCATTGCATTAGACCAAGAGCACCTCAGACCCAAACAAATGCTTCTTCTGAATGAAAGAGATAATTGGTCCAACAAAAAGTGCAGTCCAGCTTGAAAAGGAATTCAGACTTGGATATCTCACAAAAAAAGAAACTTTCTAGATGTTCTGATGTGTCACTAGGTGACTGAGATCTGAGTAGTCTGAGCTCTGGCCTAATCTCTTTTTGGGTCTGTGGTCTTTTGAGATGGAAACATGGATTCCTCAGTGTGGGAAATAATGGAAGGTTGCTTTCACCTGAAGGCGGCACATTGCACTGTGTCAGTGGGTGGTGCCTGAGTCCTTTAATGCAGGGAAGTCCAGTGATTTAAAATGAGGAACGAACGTGCACATTCTCATCCCAGACATCAAAACAGTGAACAGGGAAACTCTGATTAATGCATTCACAGTTTGAGTTCAACTTCATTCTAAGGTCATATTAGAAAGCATGCTTTATATAGAAAAGGGTCAGGCAATGTGAAGGTCACAGGAACTGATGGAAAGGTAAGATAGACACAGCCAGGGAGGCAAAGTAAAAAAACCTCCACAGTCTGGACCATCTCAGCTCAGTTCAGCCCTTTGTGGTCAGCCATGTCCTCTGTTGGATGAGGTCTTTGAGTGGGGACACAGCTCATGATTGTCCTGTTGGTACTGCAAGGCTAAATTACCATCAACTATGTCACAGCTCATGCCCCCAGTCTCTCTGAAGGGGAGATTCATGTAAGTCAGTTAACAAAATGCAACCAAGCAAGCTTTGTCGTTTGTCACTTGCCATATGATACGCAACAGAGTTTACTTCCAGCACAACAAAGACTAATGAAAACATGTGGAAGCCTTGCTGTGACCCAATTCAATATCAAGATCTGAGTGCCAGGTTTGAGTTTGTATTTGGATATTTATGTTTAACATATGCAGGACAACAGGCAGTGCAACCCCAAAGTACCTTCAATGGAAATGTATCCAATGCAATGTATTCAGTCTCTTGAAAAGAAGGGATGTTATAATTCACAACAAGGGAGCTGTGTGTTGTGCACACAGCAACTGTGAGACCTGTATCCATGGTGCCTCGGTAGTAACAATTGCAGCATGGTGCAAAAGTGTCTTTATTAGGATAATCCCTGGCACCCCGCATCATTGCAGCAACAAAACAAGCTAGGAGCAAGTTATTTGTAACCAAAGCTTCTTTTCAGTGCTTCCCAGAGATGGACTTATAAAAGCCACTTAAACAGTGCAATTAGTCCAAAGAAGGCTGGTTAAAGTTCTGCTCTGACCCTCAGATGACTTTGTATGACAGACAAGTGCAAGAAAAAAGAGCTGAGCGTGAAGGTGGAAAGGATCTATTGCTGCTTGACGATAAGAGTCGATTGGAGCAAGTTGAGGTGGGCAAATATAGGTAGTATTAGGAAGTATTAGTTGGAAGTATTTCCTGAGGAGATGACAAATCAGTTATGAGCATGAGATACACAAGTGGTGTTGCTCTCAAGACCAAGCTGGTGTAGCTCTTCTGTCTCTGAACAATTTGCTGTAGAAGCTGAGAAGAGGAAAGAGGATGACGGGAAGCAGATAAACAAAACAAACAAAAACAACAAAACTATGTATTTGACAGTTCGGAATTCAGATGCGTAGTTGAACACACTGTGTGAAAACAATATTTGGACGTGGAAACATAATCTGTGTGCCCGGCACTTGTCAAAGATAAAAAACTCATTTTTTCTTGGTTTGTCAAATTAGGTTAAATTTTCCAATTTATCCAAATGTCAAAAGTAAGAATGTAAGAAGCTCCCTCAGGGACTATAGTGGAACTACATGCCAAAGTTGCATCACCTATCAGTGTCAACTAAATCAATCAGAATATGACTTGAAATCAAAACGAGAACGTAAGGCAATTACCTGCAGAGAACAATGCGACGCAATCTCTTCCCAGGAGGCATCTATATTATTTGGTTTAGTTTCTTTGAATCCATCAGAAGGGGTGAAATTTCATTATGCTGTGCTGTTGCCTTCATCTATCCTTCCTTATCACCCTTCCCTGTCCTAAAGCTGTTCAAAAATACAGCACGGTGAAAATGAAGAAAATTACGACTTCGCCTGACAACACAATATTGGTGATAAATGGAATATCAAATGTAGAACGCTGCCATTAATTTTTCCATCAAGGTAACATCCAGAAGTGCTGACACAGTGACGTCCATGACATTAGTCGTCTGCTCTACAGGAAGAAGGACATGCTAATTCTGGCAGGATTTCAGAACATTATCAATGAATGATTAATGACTAGGGGTTCACTAGCAGTGGAAAATATAGGAACTGCATATCATACAGGGAGAACTGTCTTGCTTAACTTAATGATTAGTAATTAATCAATGTCAAGGCTTATCAATGATCAGAAGGGTGCTGGTAAACTGAATCCTTCCCAAAAGCAGTTGTCAGTTATTAGATACTGTACATGACAACAATAGTATTAATTTAAAGAATGTAATAGGATCTCAGTCGATTCTCACCAGTCCAGTCCTGGAATGAGCAGCAGCATTGATACGCAAATAAAATTATGTTTCAGCATCTAAATCAAAGCTGGGAAATACATTACTACACTCGAATTCCAATAGCATTTAAAGTATTTCAATGCAATAATGCTCTTGTGTGCACATTGGAATAAAGACAGTGAGAAGGAATTGGATAAAAGTGTCATATTGTAAAAAGGTTTATCTTGCAGCTCCTGCACCTTAAGACAATGCACTTGACCATATAACAGTCTAAATAATATTGCTTTTCAGCCCTTCCTTTAAAGTATGGAAGGTCTAAAAGTGCTGAGAATCTCATGTTACTGTCAGCAGGTGTAATGTACATAAATGATTTCTGCCACAGAGCCTGTGGCAAGATATGCAACAATTCCACCTTAAATTGACATTTTGAAAGAGGCCTGTGCGCAAGTGATTGTACATTTGGGTGCCTGTGTACATTCATGTGTGTGTGAACCCATGTTTGTTTGTGTTGTGTGTGATTCTAACTTTCAGATTGCAATTTTTCCCTGATGATCCACACTACTTTACCCTCATAGATGTAAAATATACTCACTATCAAGCAGCTGATTAGTTCAAGTGTCAGCACCTAAACAGATTACTCTGGCAAGAGGCAAGCAACAGAGCTGGCACTACCAGCCTCAATCTGCTGCTTTTAACTTTATTTCACAGACCCAGTCCTCTCAATTTCAATAGCTACACCAGTATCACAATTCAGCTAAAATGCAACAAGAGCTTTTATTGGATGAATTGTCCTGCCACAGCTCACTCTTACAAGCTCCCACTGGGATAACCTTTACCAAAGGTTGTAATCATCATGTTCCCCTTTTCAAGAAAGTTCTGAAATCTGCATATTCATGCAATCTCTTTGACTTGACCGACTAACTACAGGTTTTGTGTATAGGATGGGTGCTCAAATCGGTGTGCTTATGGGGAAGTGGACATTCATTTAGAGTCCATGAAAGCTTTCCGACCTTTATATGTGTTGCCTGGTGAGTCATACTGAATTTGGATGTTTAGGCAGTGAGTCAACAAAAGAACATAAATCCCAGCTGCATATTCAATATGGTATCAATGTATAAAAAGATGAAACATCCATCCACATGAGTATCATCCATGCTAATCTGCAAAAAAAAAAAGCTGACAATGCAGTTTGTCCATCAAACAGTATAATCGAGAGGAAAAAGGGGGAATGGGAATCAACACTTATTACTGTCATTTTATTCTTCACTGCAAAAAAAAAAAAAAATAATCAATGTTTCCTTCCATATTTCTTTTTTTCTGAAGCTCTGAAGAGGGCAAAGCAAATATGTATTTGTTTCATCATATATATCTCTTCACCCCCTTCCTTTCAATATTGTGCCAAAGAGTTTTATTAATTCATGAATTTGTTCCACCTCTCTGCCCATTTACAATATGGCACCATATGCCACATGCTGAGCCTTTCATGCAAAATGGACACATTGTAGCCGTACATCTGCTGACCTGTAAGTCAAGGAAATTTGTAATCATTATTCATCACCTGATCACATCTTCTCATTCATAATACACTATCTTTGAAACTCAGCTGCATTAAAGACAATCTTGTTGATTTTATTTTATTCTATTTTTGTTTTTTTTAGCATGGAATTTTGAGTGCATATTTAAAAATTTTATAAAACATATGCCTGAAATTTCACTGATGTTGTCAAAGAGCTTCTCTAATAGGCTTCCCTCTCTCCAAGACTAATCAGAACAGTCAATAATTGGAGCAGCAGGAGGGTGGGGGTGGTCATGGTGGACATTGCTTCTCTCTCCCTATGCTTCAACAGCCTTAATTTAGATGCTGACACTTCAGGATTAATGCCCACTGTTGTCTGCCGACATGTTTCCTCTGTAATTTTTTTTACATGTATATCCATGTCAAAAAAAAAAAAAAGAAAATTTTGCTGCAGATCATAGCTGCCAACAGTGTTGTGTGTGCGCTCATGCCTTTGTATTTGCAATTACTGAAATGTAAATGTATTATGACGTGTGCTTATTATATAGCTGCAGCGCTATTATTTTGTATGTTTTGCATATTCCACATGGTACAATCTAAAAACAGAATGACCTCTGCAGATATCATTTTATTGGTGCTTAACAACTGCCATGTTTTTTCATCTACCTCACAACTCAGAACAACAGAAAAGGCCATTCAAGGATATGAGCTGGAGAGCGATTTAATGAATTAAATACAGGCAGATACATTTTCCATGAAAAGACTTTGCTAACATTACGTACAGCTGAACAGTCCAGAGACTGACTTATGATCCTGGGTCACACCAGCAGTGGTAGAAGAAGGGCATAATAAATATGAGTCATTTATGAAGTTCATTCTTTTGTTTTTAATGTTTGTAACAAATTTCGAAAAGTTTCCATCAAAGGTTTGCAGAGAAAGCGCTCACAGGGCCAAAAAACACATTTTGCTAGGTCACTGTGACCGTAACATGGAGAAAGTGTGCCAAATTTTAGGAGGTTCCTTCAAAGCTTTCCTGAGATATCATATAGACAAGAATGGGACGGATAGACAACCCAAAAACAATACGGCACCAGTTTTGGTTGGCGCCAGAGCAGATAAATCACTACAGATAAATACTGTGAAGACCACACTATACGCATTTAAAATCTTCAAAAAAATCTGTGAAGCATAGACACTCTTCCGACCGACCAATAAAGAAAACTGATGTTCCGAACCCATTCTTGCACAGAAATCTTTACAGCTTTCTTTACACATATCAGCCAATAGTGAATTCAATCCCTACAACTTGCAGCTGCTATTTATTTTTGTGGATATCCAAATCTGTTAAAAATGTGTGCAGGGGACACAATGGATATCTTTTTTTAAAAGACCAGTCAAAGTATGGTCAGGCTGGTGTGCTTCACATAGTGACATATGTCTCTCACTTACATAAACAGAAAAATTGACTTCCACAACAGCTGCTTTGAGTAAAGTCCCACGGTGCTCAGACAAAGTCCGGACAACACAAATTAATTGCTCATGTGAGAGTTCACGCTGACTTATTGCAATTAACTTCACCTACGTCTGTGTGCTACTTGAGCTGCTACGTGATCCTCTGTGCGGACAATGAGATTAGCTGGAGCCACTATCAGGACAGGACAGGCCAGGCCATAAGCCACATCTGTTCTCTGCTTCCTGATTTACGGCTGAGATATTAAGGCTTTTCATACTAAGTCCCTAATGACACAGCAGGAAGAGTTGCACGGTCTATTTATCAACTAGAGCATTATTACAGGTGAATTGGGTCATAAATGAAAAAAAAAAAACAAAAAACAAAAGTGGATTGACATTAAAACTATTGGTCACAATCAACATACGAAATATATATAATAATTTTAAAAAAATTCCTCCTAACCCAGTTTGCAAAACATGAATCCACACAGGTCCTCCAAAGACCTATTTGACAGCCAAATCCCTTTATTCATTACCCTCCCACAGTCTAATGGTAATAAGAAATAGTTTCAGGCCTTCGTCCAACTTATTCAATTCCTTGTGTAAATACACCATAGGCATGCAAGTGGAGGGCAGGCGAGCCGAGCATGACTGGCAGCCCGAGCACAATTCCTGCTACAACATGGCACAAAGCAGAGAGGAGGAGAGAGGGGGATTGTGTGTTTCGCGTTAGTCAGTGTGTGTGTGTGTGTGTGTGTGGGCGTGCATGTAGGGGGGGTCACCAGAGCAAAAGGGGATAACAAAAAAAAAAGGACTGAAAGAACATAGATGATAGGAAGAAAGAAGAAACAAGAACAGAGGGGAGGACTTTTACAAAATGAAACAAAGTAGAACATCAGGTCAAGTTTTGAAATTGATCCACAAAATCATCAAATAAGTTATGTGTCGTTGCATACAATGAAATAAAATCAGATGAGTACTGTGTGCTGCTCATCGGCATGTTTGACCTCAGCAGCTCAAATAAAAACCAGCAAAATGGAGGTTATTCAGGAGAATGACTGCAGTATTTTAAAACAGCAGCAGCAGTGTGTTTTGCATGTTAAGTCATGATGCAACAACAAAACAGTCACTGCCCTCAGATCAGGACCGACCATTTAACCATCTCCTACTTGAAATCTGCAATTCTTTTTTACTTCACTCAGCAACACACATATACACACAAACAAGAAAAAAAAAAAACATCAGCCAAACACAAGACAGTCTCAGATCCTTTCTGTGATTGGCGCACTTATATTTTGCTACTAATACTTCAGAGAGAGGGGATGAAAAACTACAATGAGATGGTATTTAGTGCTTAAAAATCACAAATATATCTTCCTATGTATGGCAACACTTCCAATGAAACACATACATGTAAAAATATGGGACCTTTAATATACTTCATATTAACCCTATATTTTCTTTTTTTTTTTTTTCAGCATTTTATCAGCCCAATAAAAAAATCCTCACACCAAATAGAAAAAGACCATGTCTGGATACCTGCATAAAAATAACGGTTGTGCATCATTTGATGAATAAAAAGGAAACTTGCAGACCTCCAGTGAATCTGGAAAAGAAGATAAATAATTGAATTTCTGTCAGAAAATAAAATATGTCCTACATTAGTCTCACAAGAATGCATTTCAGGAAGATAAATCTCTTTGTTGTTTTATAATTTAAACACACAAACTACAATATATCTTCAGGCTCTGTTAAATATTTGGATTTTTTGTCTCCTTAATTTGCAATATTATGCAAAGGGAACTATTGCTTAGTTGATAACTTTGTTTTTAAACTACGTTATATAACCGTGAGGAGGATGGACAGCATATATTCTCCAATTTTCTTTTTTAGGTTTCACATCGACTTGTTCTAACTTTTCAAGTCGCCACTTCCATGCACAGTAAACCACTCAAATTTTAAGGAGCTCGAAAGTTGTGAAATGAAAGAGTTCTGTTCCCTTGTGAAAGTAAGCAAAATTGCATAATTGACCTCAGACTCCATCTGGAACAAATTCACTCTTGCTCAACAAATGAACCAGTGCATTAATATATACTTTCACATTCATTTAACCACTGCAGCTGCAACCCCAACCCCTCTCTCCTCTTATCCTCATAACTACACTGAAGCGCTAAGGAGAGTATTTCATATGCTGGAGCCCTTTGGTTCATGCCAGACTGAAATAGTTTACCTCAATGGAAATATTAGCAAGAAAAAACAGTTTCATCAGCTGAGCTTTCACAGAAGGGGCTTCACTAAACTTATTAGTAAGTATGAAAGCGGGTGGCTAATTCTGTCTGAAAGTGCCTCAGCCAAACTGCTGTGGGTGAATTAACGTGGCCTGGTTATTCTGGGGTATAAATCTCCAGTCAGGAAAACAAGTCAAACATCTTAAGATGGAGTGTGGTAGAGTGTAGGAATACATTACTTTGAGTTCCCACTTATAAATGAAATTGGTTTCCTCGCCACTCGTAAGCGCATTTGCACTGAGTACATTTCAACCTTCACCTCCCCAAGTTAAGATCCAGGAGCACCAGCGTTTTGCATGTAAATCTCTCAAGTTTAAGCACACAGCCTACGCATACTGCTCTGTCTGTCTCTTTCAGTAACACGCACATACACACCATCTCTCTCTTATACCTCCATACACAAAGCTGCACAGCAAATCCAACTCTGACTTTAACTCTCTTAAACCCTATAACTTGTATTTCCTGTGACACACACTGTAGGGCAATACCAAAAGTCACTGGCAAAGACACAAACTCGCACACATATTGAGGCACACAGCTCACACATACACTCATTAACATGGCTGCAAGGGCACATGCATAAACACACCTACACACACAAATCAGCATTCCCTTGCCATGTAAAGTGGGAAATGTGACAAGCCAGTTTCGTTTTTTCCTCTTTCAACGACTCATCTAGTCTGTCAGCAAACATATCTCAGGTTCGACCATAATATACAAAAAGGGCCCAAACTTGAGGAAACCATCTGTGTTGCTCAAAGTTCTGTATCTTTTCCTCACACTCATCTCAGATGACTGAGGGAGATGTCAGCTCCGGCGTGATGCGACATTTGTTCATGGCATGTGGTTGTGTTGAAACCTCACTGGTGAAACCTCATCATTGCAAAGAAAGCCACAAAATCTAATCTGGCCCAGGACACTAATTGTTAAGTGGTTTAAAAATGAGTCCTAATAAGCTCAACACCAACACATTAAAAACCCAGATAAGATGCATATCACTGGACCACACATGACACACAGCTAAAAAAAAAAAAAAAAAAGGTATCGGTCTCAAGCTCCAAACCAAACCAAATAATGACTCCAAACAGTATATGTTGAATACTTCAGGTTTTATCTAGGGTCTCGAATGCCCAATATTTACATCATTATGTCTTCCACTTTCCTTGTTCACAGAGCTGTCTACCCCACAGCAATCTGGCACATGCATCCTGCTGCCGTCATGTGCTTTTCAATAAGTAAAAAAAAAATATTTTATTAGTATTCTTTTTTGGCTATATGTTTTGCTGTTGTTTTTTTTTTTTTTTTTTTTATCAAAATCAAAATCATCAAAAATCAGGATGATGAAAAAGAACTTCAGCGTTGTCATGGGTTTAGGTAGGACCCAAGAGCAGCACAACAGCAGAAGCGTAAATATAAAAATTCTTTATTCATATCCTTGCAGCAATTGAGTAACAATCCAAAATAATTTTCTCAATGTTCAGAGTTCAGTTAGCATCCCTTCTGGGATGGGAACCCAGCTCTGTGGAGTGACAGTGATAATACCATTCAGCCACAGGGTAGGCTGCCTGAGGTGGCAGCAGGAAGGCTTGAAAGAGGTAGCAGGCAATTCCTCTCGAGAAAGCTAGAGAGACAAGAACCAGGAGACACACAGTTCGGTTTCCAGGGCAAAGATGAGGAAACATGGTCAGGGGCAGGCAGAGTTGATACCAGGAGATCATTCTGGAAAAGAGTTCTGGAGAGCAGTGGGAGGAACAGCCACAGAGCTGTAGATGCGGATGAATCTGCGAAATAAATTGGCAAATTCCAGGAAACCTTCCAGCTGTTTACGAGATTCAGGTTACAGCTGAGACTTTGGATGGGCCCATCTGTATGCTGCCCTTGGCCATGATGTTCCCAAGAAATGACATAGGATATGGAACTTGAACTTCTATGCCTTAACATACAGGGAGTTCTCAAGGTGGCGCTGGTGCGAATTGTCGAGATAAGAAAAAAACATAAATGTTGAGCGTGTGATGGAGTACATTGTTGACCATGGCTTGGAAGACAGCAGGGGCCAGTGGACAGTCCAAATGGCATCACCCGGTATTCCTAGTGCCCAGATGGTGTGATGGCCGTCTTCCATTTCTCTAATGTGGACCAGATGGTAGGCATTGTGAAGGTCAAGCTTAGTAAAGATGGTGGCCCCTGGAGCAGTCTGAAGGCAGTAGAGATGATAGGCAAGGGATACTGGTTTTTCACTGTGATGTTGTTCAAGACCCTTTGGTCTTAGAGTCTCATCTTCTCAACAAGAAATAAGCCTGCTCCTGCAGGTGAGGAAGAGGGGCTGATAATGCCTGCTGCCAGGGAGTCACTGATGTAGGTCTCCATGGCCTTCCTTTCCAGGGCAGACAGGGAGTACAGGCACCCCTTGGATGGAGAAATGCCAGACAGGAGGTCAATGGTGCAGTCATATGGCCAATGAGGGGGCAATGATGTGGCTTTGGCGTTGATAAAGATTTGGCGGAGGTGAGGCTACTCTGGGATGTCCAGAGAAAAGTTTGGAGGTGGTGAGTGGAGTGGCAAGTAGGCTTACTTCAGGCAGTGGAGGTGACAGGAAGGACCCCACTCATAGATGGACCTGGTCTCCCAGTTGATGCTGGGTTTGTTTTGACAGAGCCAGGAGAACCCCATGATGTGGGGCTGAGACGGGGTGTTCAGAATGTGGAGCTTCTCATGGTTATTGCCAGACAGGACCATGGGAACCAGGGTGGTCTTGTAACAGGTGTGAGAGCGGACCCAAGAACAGCACAAACCCAGACCGGAACAGTAAAGAACTTTATTGACAATGTTCAGGAGTCCAAACAGACAACAATCAGGAAGCCTGGTCGGCGAGTACAGTCCAAATTATGAATGGAGCAGGAGTCCAGGCAGGTTGCAGGCAGACACGGAGTGGGTAGATGCTAAGTCCAAAGACAGAAAGCAGGTCAGGTTACCACGGCAGAGACAAGGAGATGTAGTCAGGGGCAGAAGGCAGGTCAAGTGCCAGGAGATCCAACTTGGAGGTGAGTGCTGGAGAGTTGTGAATGATGCAACGACAATCTGGCAGAGAGTGAGTGTGGCGGCTGGGTGACTACAGTCAGCTAGGAGGAACAGGAGAGTCCAATGAACTTGATTAGGAGAGGTAGGCAGGTAGAGAGGAAATTCAAGAGGTGGACTATGACAGGTCTGGTGTGTGACAACACCCATCAACCGCTTGAGCAGGAACCAGATTGGACAGAGGAAGTCACTTGAGCCCCAGCTGCTGAACCAGCCCGCCAAGCATGATGCCATGATGCAGGCATCAGGATAAAGACAAACCAGGAAGGAGCAACTGGACTTGTAGCAGAGGTCTCTGATTTGCATGGCGGTAGGGCTCAGTAGTATTCTCCAGACTACTGGGGAGCCTTGGCTTTTGCTGGACAGCTGAACTTGAAGTGGCCAACTCCCACACAGTCTATGCAGTGGTTGTTTTGTTTGTATTTCCTCTGGTGATAGGAAAGTGCAGCCTAACTGCATCAGTTCAGGTTTCCCTGGCTAGTGTCCTGGCGTAGGAGTTGGGCAGCTTGCACCCCCCCTGGACTGGATGGTGGGCTGGTGATGAATGGAGCCCTGACATCTCTCCCATCAACAAACCTGGATGCGAAGGATGATATGGCGGTGGCAAGCTTGAGGACTTCATCCAGTGTCTAAGGGACACCATAGGAAACCAGCTCATTCTTGACGTAGTTGTCGTGACCACAGAAGAAGAAGTCTCCATCTGGGCAGTAGAATTCCACCTGCGGAGGTTGGCTTTGGTGCGGAGGTCTATAGAAAAATCTGCCATGGTGTGGTCACCCTGCCACAACCCCAGGAGTTCCCAAGCAGTCTCTGGTCTGGAGGAACCCATGCCAAAAATTTTGCGTCGCTCCTCGAGCAATGTTTGAAAAAAGAAAAAAAAAGGAGCAAACTGGAAACTTGCCGTTTGACGGTAAAGGCTACATTTGCCTGCACAGAGGCACAGGTATGTAATAGTAATATATAATAGTATAGTATATAATAGTAATACAAATACTGTGTTTTAACAGGATGTCAGAGGACTGTTGCTCAAGGAGATGTGTCTTCAAGAGATTCTTGAAAATAGAGGTACAGCCCCGCCTTGATACCACATGGTAATTTGTTCCACTGTCAGGGAAGCTCAGAGGTGGTCCTGTGAGTTGCCAGGGCAGAGCAGGATGACACTCCCAAGAGAAACACAGGTGGAGAAGGAGCTGAAGTAAATGGGTACAGTCACTATGAAGGCAAGCAGCAGTGACCTGAATGGGATTTGGGCAGTCATGGTTTCAAAGAGGAGGTCCATGCGTAGCTGATTAAAGACCAGATGGAGCCTTTCTAAGGGTCCATCATGGGGCGGGACATGACAGATACTGTATCAGATTATAGTTTGGGTCTTTTGCATGATATCACATACGTTACATTTCAACCATTGTTCATTGAGGGATTCTGCATTGTCATCTCTGGAAAAATGAGGTGAAATAATTGATTTTAGTTATTTATCTGTGTTGCCATTTTAAACGCCCGGAGCTCCTTCTGTTTAAAGACACATCTGTTGAGGTGAAGGCTGAACTGAATTCACATGAAAGGCGCTAAGATCCTACTCTATAATCTGTAACCTTTCCCCTTACTGTAGCCTTGGCCAGGGAACCATTAGAGGAAGCTGGTCTGGGGATGTAAGAGATCTCGGGGTGGAAAAGGGGCAGGGGAAGCCATAAAAACATGCTCACTGGCAGCCAGTGCAGGTGAGGTGCTGTCTCTCTGCCTAGTATCAGTTGAACAGATCTGCACCATCTCTGTGTGTTGAGGTATTATCCAGTTCACTATTGATAATGTCCAGATCAATGGGCCACAGGAACGAGGCTTTGATTGTGACCTTATTTACATGAAAGTGAAGTCTTACAGCTCATTATATGATGATTGTTTCACCAGAATGTTTTGGTGGGACAGCTTTCCTCTCTGACAGTGGCAATACAATATGATTTTACCATGGTAGCAGTGGTGTGTAATTCTTGCAGCATACACAGGCACCGTTCAGTAATTACACAAGTGTCACGACTTACCGCCAAAAACTTCTCACTCTTTAGCCAAGTCGCCCCTCAGCTTGTCCTCAGGATCGTTACGTGCAGAGTGAAAACAACTCTCCAGTGCTACACCAACCTGTCCACAATCACTGCATACTGGGAGCAGTGGGAGGGCAACACTCCCGCTCATTTTTCCATTCAGAAAATGGAGCAGAGGCAACATTGTTCTTGTGTTTCCTGTGTGCGATTTAAACAGATATGATCCACAGGCCAAACAGCAGAGTACTGTGAATCACAACATTAGGACACCTGGCTCTCAGCAGGATGCACACACACACACGCACACACACACACTGTGCACATTAGTGCATCTGTCCTCTTGCTGGTCCAACTGCACATTATGTCCCTCTCACCTCTCTGTCCCTCTGGCCAGGTGGTGATAAGTCCCCCTTTCTGTGAATAATGGATGAAGTACAAGTCGTGAGCAGTCACAGCAGTGCTATCACACGATGGACACAGACACAAAGAGAGACACAACAGGGACAGCAGGCATCTGCCGCTCTTCTATCCTCCATTCTTGGCCTGTGTCTGGCTCTATCTTCATCTGAATCTCCATCAAAGCAAATCAGCGTTTTAATCATTCTTTTTTTTTTTTGATGTGTCCGACACATCATAGTCACTCAAGCTGTCGTCACATCCTGAAGTGATTTGACCCTGGGTCAGCCAGCTTCACTGTTCACTGCCTTCTTTAACCTCAGATTCACTCACATCGTGTCTGTCTCAATCTATGAGTAACAGCAGCACCGACACGTGTGCACACATATCGCTAACATCCTCTTAAGGTGGCGCTGTATGCCAGCTCTGATTCATATGGGGCTCTTTCTATATATTATTTCAAGCCCTTGTGGAATGCTCTCTGTAATTATCATGTCTTTTAGGATGCGTGTGCTGTGCACGAGCGTGTAACTCTGAAAGTAAAGGCAAACATGCAAACACTCAGTGTGACATTCTTTGGGATTTTTTTGTGTCGGTGCCAGTAACCTGTGGGGGATATAGGTGGGTATCTCACTCCTTGCCCGGTGGGTCGACTGCCACAGTGTCCTTTCGGGCTCATGCTACACTTAGTGAGCTGTGGCGCTCTGCTTCAACAAATAAAACAGGAGGAGGTAAGTGAGCAACACAAGTGAGTCTTGAGTAAATAGAAAATTATAAAGTCATATTATTGACCCTGCCTTGTTTTGTAGATTTGCCTAATGAAGTGTCTGGGTTTGTTGGTTTGTTTAACCTCTTTAAATATGTATTATTTAACAGTTTTGTTTTTTTTTTGTCTTCTTTCTCCACCTGCAGCTCTGGATGCTGCACCATTATTGCTCTTTAATTTCCACATCAACTTAACTTTGCCCTATTCTAATTGAATGGCTTTTTTCGCTTGAGGCTGGGAACTCAGGTCCACATTGACTAGATTAAAGGGCAATATAATTTTTACAGATATCAAAAACTAGATATTCACATACATAACTGACATGTATGTGATTAATGTCACTGTTACAGTTTTCTATCATATTCAAAATCTGCCTCATACACAATTTGTTCACCACACCTAATGTAAGCACTCTTTATCAATAATGTTTATGTAATATGTTAATGTTAAAGAGTTAATTATGAATAATTGTTACTATTTCTGGGCATCACGGCAGCATAGTGGTTAGTGCTGTCCTACAATAAAAAGGTTGTGTATTCGGTTCCCGGCTTAGGCCTTTCTGTGTGGAGTTTGCACGTTCTCCCACCCTCCAAAGACATAATGTTTGGGTTAACTGGTGACTCCAAATTGAGGTTTGAGCGTGAATGGTTGTTTGTCTGTTGGCCCTGTGATGGACTGGTGACCTGTCCAGGGTGTACCCCACCCTCACCCAGAACATTGGCTGCGATTGGCAACCCAGATATGGAAAAGCGGCAGAAGATCAGATATATCAGCTACAATGATTTTTTTTTTTTTAGACTTTAATGCTTTGGGTTTCTCTTTTTTATTCTATGGTTTCCTATAATTACTATGAAAAGAACTGACAGAAAAAAAAAAAAAAAAAAATCAGAGGAAGAAATAGTCAGGGCCACATTCACGTATATCTTCCCAAAGGAAAAAGTGGGTATAAGCACAAAATTCGCATTTTCTTGGGTTTAGCATCCTCATCATCCTCAGTCATTTTGACCCAGGAACAGAATTCTTAACAGGAAATTACAGACCTAAAAGTGAAGAATCACCCAGTTTGCTTTTTAAGAGAATTATGACATCATGGATATTATCGAAATCACCCAGTCTACAGTAGGTGTCGTCAGACAGTTTGATGTAAACCTGTGGTGCCTCCTCAGTTGAAATACATATGTCACTCTCATGAATTATGTACTAACTACTTCACTGTAATTGAATGACTTTGGGCGTTATGACTCTACCAGTGACCCACCCTGCATGCTTCACACCAGGAAATTATATATTGTCACTGTGTGAATGATAGTCGGGGACCTTTGTGTTAAATATTTTAACAACTCTGTGTATGTGTGTTTTTTTCATTAATGGATCTCTGACTTCATGCTCGTTTCATGCAGGTTAGGCAACACTTTATGGGGTGCATCAGTTTTCTCTGAAAATGCTTATTTAAACTGTTACAGATCTAAATAATATATTGGCCTCTCATCTCTGTTTCTATTGAATCATCAGTATTTCACATAAAATGCTTTAAGAATTGTGCAAATTCTCCAGAAAAGAAATGAAAGTGTAAAAGCTCTGGGTGTGGGCCCACATAAGCCCCTCAGACTAAGAATGCTGATTTAGAATAAGTGCTTTCTCAGAAAGTCATGACTCATTAAGAGATTTTTGTCTTGCTCATTTTATGATAAAGGCTTATCCCAAAGACCCTGGGCCAGTGCCAAATCTGCTGAGCTTAATGAAGCTATGAGACCAAGACAGCGTGTTCTAGCTGGTAGAGAGAATCGTCGTTGTGGCAACTGTAGTTGGAGCTGATCTGACAATGTGTCTCCTTGAACTGCACTTTTAAGTTCAACCACTGAAAACAAATGTGACATCTGTTTGGTAAAGAATTACTATTATCATGGAAAATGCATCATAGCTAAAATCTGACTTCAACATCCCCAATTCAGAGTATAATACACTGATACCAGCTGAAAGAGGTTTCAATTTTCTAGAAGGGGTGACCTGATAAAAGCGTGGTTACAGACGACTGTCACATGGGCACAAAGACCTGCTTTCTGTCCCTGCATTTATTATTTGCCGCCTAAAAACTGACTACGCTGCCAAGAGCAAGATCAATGTGGAAAAATAGGGTAAACTAAGAATTTCGGAAATGTAGATTTAGAGTGAAGACAACATATCTTGATCTGTACATATCTTTAGTGTTGAAATGCCAAAATTCTGAACTATCAGTATTATTAGGTTTTATTTTGAAATGCTTGGAGACGTTATATCATTTGGACATTTTCCTTAATTATAGTATTTTTATGTTTCAGGTGCTTTGTCACAAAACTGTCAAATGACAGTCATATTTAACAGCAGGACAGACTGGACCAAACTCCCAAATAGAAAATAACAAAATACAATAAAAACAAATAAATCTCTTGATTGAAAACATCAATTTCGTGGGAGGTATTGCTGTATTACTGTATAGTGTATATTCCAAAATTGAAGTTATTACCCATCTCCAGTTCAAAGACTAGGCATCACGATAAAAACATTACCTTGGTGTATTATGCATAAAATAACATTCCCTCTTCAGAGTTATTAATTGCAGCAACGTACGACCCTACATTGATTACTACTACTACTACTACTGTCACAAAAAATACAACCACGGCTTCAAGCCCTAACCCTTTTTTCTCTTGCATTCTGTTCTCTTAAACTGTCAGCCTCAGAACTGCAGAACTAAACCACTTTTTCTGAAGTGTTTTCTTACAAAAGAAAATGTTTCACATCCTTCATTGAAAAGCTGATATATTCTTGGCTTGAGAGACAATTTGGAAAAAAACCTGCCCGAAAAACAAAAAGCCCAGAGTGAAGCTGTTCTCCAGCAGGTCTGATTTCTCTGTGACACAAAGCTGCTCTCTATGAGTGAAATTCAGAGAAAAAATTGGTTAAGTTAAACAATTTAATTGTTACTTTTGTTACAATAAAAAAAAAAAAAAATAGGCGAATTGTTTGTCAGGGTGCCTTTCATCAGAATACTTCTTCAGTCATAATCTTTGATGTTTTATGGCAGAGCTGATGGTCTCTCATGGGTAACTTTCCCAGCTGGTTTTCCTGTGGCAACATGTACGTTTGCTCTTTCTGTTTTATGAAATTAAGTCCCATGGTATTTTGTCTTTGTGGAATTGAAAATCCCTGTCAATCTTGGTTTCTGGCTGTAGTACTCCAACCGGAACTCTACCAAAAAGTTAAAATTTTAATGATGTGTAATCTGTTTGCAGGGGAAGAGTTTACATAGTTTGGTATAAAGATAGATGTCCAGGCGTTCTTTGATTAGATCTCAGTCCACAAAGAAATGCTCAGAGTCTGTATTCAGAAACCGACCCTTAAAAAACAGTTTTCAGGACTTCTGGGACAAAACAGTCACTGACCTCAGCCATGCCACGAACACTGACCTATCATCCAACTTATAAAGATTTGATTTTTGTGACTGTTTACCTGAAATCCACTATATCAATATTATATACTCAGAAAACAGCCTCAGATAGCTTCAGGTCCCCTCTTCTGTTTGGCTGACTTATCTGTTTTAACTCCAGCTCCAGAGAGAAGCCTGAGAGAGGAGATGAAATACTATAACATAAATTGTTTTTGGTCCTTAGAACCAAAATTATATCTTCCGATGGGCATCAACACCAGAGAGTATATATGTGGGACCTTTAAATCAAGGAAAAAAAGTCAGAAAACTATTATTACAATAAAAATAAAAAAAATAAAAATGCGATGAAACTGGCTGTTTGACTTAAACGCATCAAACCTATGCTTTATAGCTGAAACAAGTGATACTCATAAATGTTAGTGAAGACCAGTTCATAAAGTCCATTTATTTCCTATTTTCAAATCCTCACTGTGGCGCCCTAAACAGCAATTATTACCTGGAGCGATTAATCTTTTGAAATGACAATTTTGGAGAAACAGTATTTACTGTTAAGCCCTGGGCAGCATCCGTATTCCTGTCAGAGAACAGAGGAATTGAGGTTTTTAATTAATCTGAACACCAGCATCCCAGAGGACACACTCAAATACAGACTTTCTCTCTTTTTCTCTGAGAAACACACACATACCCATGCACACTCACACACACACACACCCCAGACTCTAGCAGGAACATTTAGGCGTGACAAGCAGAGAGTGGCAGTGACATCTCAACCTTTCCAGAAATGTCTCCCTGAGACAGTCTGTCAAAATAAAAGTATATAAAGAGAGGGATGAAGCATCATTGATCATCACAAAATACTCCAGCTGCACTACACAGTGAGGGAGCACACATCTACATTTATCATCCTAAATATACGCTGACCTTTATAAGTCAAGCACCAACTTCAAAGGAAAAAAAGAGAAAGAAAACAAATACATTATCTACACATACATGATGTTGTGTTTTCTTTTTGGAGCATATTTTCATATCAGCATGACCAGTGGCAAAGTAAACAAGATTTCATTTTGGTGCACGATGGTATTTCATTGCAGCTTTTCACCTACAATGTCTTATTTTTATATAACAAAGGTTATTTTCCAAGCTCAAACTGAGGTATGAGAAAAAAAATCTGAATAAAAGAGCAACAGTATCAGACAGCCCTGGGCTCTCAGCTGTTGCTATTTTATTCATATATATATATATATATATATTTTTTTTTTTTTTTGCACAGTGGGAGTATGTAACAATAAAGGTAAAGAGAAGTAAAAGTAAAATAAACAGTAAAAAAGTAGAAACCGGTACTGTTTATTTAAAAATTCCATTACCCTCTATCACATCCTTTCTTCCGCGACAAAACCAACTTTTACCCTCATTTCCATTCAAGTGTTTACTTCCCAAAGTGAAAATGTGCATTAAAAGCAGGTGTATGGAAATGTTCCTAATGAAATCAAGAGACCACGCATTCTGCCCCTCTGATGTTGCTCAGATGCTCAGATGTCAGAACACACAGCAGTCGCATGATTCAACCTCACAGCATTGTTAGTGTAATCCTCCCTTCCACAAGACTTGCAGCAGAAAAAACGTGTGTGGTTGCCAGTGAAACTGCATTTTTAGGTTTACTTCTTTAGTCAGTTGTTTGCAAACATGTTGTTCCATTATATATGCATAGATATAAATGATATGTACATATATACACAGAATGTGTGTGTGTATGTGTGTGATTGTGTTTATCTGTGCCTATACATTTGTACTTGAGAAACCCTAATATCTTTGCTAACTTCTACTAACCTGAACCTATAGGAGTGTGGGGGAATTTCCTTAGGTTTATAAACTTGTATTATTTCGTTAGGTTTGCGAAAAAGATGGCGGTTTGGCTTACAATAAGTACTTCCTTGATATTTGGCTATCTGTGACAGAGCGGCTCCTACTATGACGATGGCAAGTGCACACACACGCTTCCCAGCTGCCACTACATTCACACTCTCCTCCTCCGTCATCCCTCTTCCCTTTCCCATTTTCTTAGCGCAACCAAGGGTGCGCACTTGGTAGTTCTACCTCTATTCATGCATACGCTCACACCGTCATTATAGCACTCACCCTGTGAAAGTTTGTTGCACTGTCATCCTGCTGTCTCCCACCGTTTGGGTTTGGTTGGCAAAACAGGGTAACCTTCTGCTCTGTTAAATAGTCTGTTGCGCATGCCCATGTGACTTGCTTAAAATGAACTTTGATGTAAATGCCTTATGTAGGTAAAAAGGGGAACATCCATGTTAATGTGAATAATTTTTTTTACATCTATTTGATGTTTAGAATTATTTAAATAATGTATATGTTCAGAAAATGTTCTGATTCATTTTTTTGGATATCAGTCTGATCTTTGTTACAGAGAAGGTAACGTCTGTTGGATCGCTAGCCTGTGTACTGGTTTGCTTGTTTTGTTTTGTTTTGTTTTTTTCACTCCCCCCTGTGAGAGGTATTTTTGAGTTGTTTGACATCAGTTTTGTCAATATCGTGTTTGTCCCCTTTTTGTTTCCACACTTTTGTAAATATCACTGTTTTGCACTTTGGGAGGTTGGCATAATAAATTACACCATCAACCTACTTTTCCGACTACGCCTGTGTTTTCCCAGTTTTTTGAGCAGTTTGAAATGAAACCCTGCGACACTATCTTTGTTGTCATGGTTACAAACAACGTCATCATCAAATTTTCACAGAAGCTCAATCACCAATCTCCTGTATCATAATCCTGTGTTTTGATAAATTCCAACCTCCTCCAGACTTGGACTTCAATGCTCTATAGACTACAACACTATAATAACCAGCTGACAGACAACCTGTTAGCTCGTTTTTTACGGGACAGTCACATCTTTGCAGCTCTGAAGACTCTACCGGAATACAACTTGCCTGTGTGTGTGTGTGTGTGTGTGTGTGTGTGCGCGTGCACACACTGGCTGGCTATGTACACAGAAACTGAAATTATGCAATTGTAAACTGATGAACAAATTAACGCAAAAGCACAAGCAAGTTAACTTTTCAGCAGGCTGTGAAATATTTCCTGTGCCCAATCACAGCCAGCAATAAGCTGTTTTTGGCCATAAAACTAATGTAGCAGTCACAGACATTGACTGCCCTCTAAAATGGAAATTCATAAGCCAAAATGCCACAGGGGGAATATCAAAATATGACATATCCTCTTCTTCTTCCATTTCACCCCCTCTCTTCTGTCTCTCTCTGCCTTCCCACTGCATTCCACCATATCTTCTCCAGGGTTTTTCAAAAGAGCATCTGCTATAGAAAGCCTTCAGAAGGACATGTCAGCCCTCCCTGAAACAGCTGACTAAGCAGACAAATGGACAGGCAGGCCATCCCACTGACACCTCTCTCAGATGTGTCCCACAGGAACGCAAAACCTATAACTAGCTTAATCTGATACCAAGTCAGTGTGAACTTTACAGTTGTAGTAATCTCAGCCACAAGCACCTTTAGAGCAGATGTGCTAAACTAGTCTCAAACTATTGCACCATTATTTCAAACCCCATAAACTAAATGGACATACTGTGAACTACAAATCTAAAAGTTAACACTTTTAGTTTTGCTGCAGTTCAGATGTGGTGCAGTCTGTGCAGATGTAATCTAAACCAGCTGCAGTAAACAGCCTAAAACATGTAGGTTCGTCGGTACTGTATAAAGAGATGATTTTTGATGAACCACAAAGCAAGAAGTTGAAAGTCTATAAAGACAAAAATTCAGATAATTGTGATGTCATAAGATCAGCATCAACCTGCTGTTAGGGAATTAAGAGAAAGTAAAGGAAGAGAAATGTGAAGACCTGGAACATGTTCGACTTTATGTAAAGAGAACATCCAAGATTCAATACATGGACACAAAACTCATTACCCAGTATGGCCCAATTGGGATGAGCTCTCCTGTTCCTACTGGGATCCTGAAGTTCAGTAAAGGAGGGGCTCCCTCTGCCCAGAGCAGGCGCTCGACCCTGGGCAACCCCTCTGCCTGGAGCTGAAGTTGCCGATCCGCTCCAAGGTTCCCCACTCTCTGTAAGAGATGCGCTTCATTCAGCACCACAGCCATCAGGGATCATCGGGGGTTCACAAAGGTTCACAGGGAGGGCAAGACTCCACATGATCATAGGTCAAAAGGAGGAGGGGTAAAACAAGAACCGGAAAGACAGCCGTCAGATCATTCAGCTGAAGGGCAAAACGTCACATACTGGGTGTTTTCCAGGTTGGACAAAGGTAAAGGCAGGAACACACAGGAGTAGGGTTTCTAATGAGTTTATTAAAAGGAGGAAGTGTTGGATCAGTTCAGGATGCAACAGAAGAGACCAGGAAAGAGGAGCTGTTGTCTGTTATATCGCTGAAGTATAGTTCTTATCTGCAGCAGACAGATGACAATCAGAAAGTAACAAATGGTCCAGATGTCCTGCTTGGCAGATCAGCATGAGCTCCACCACTGACATTGTTTCATACCGCTGCTCTTTTCTGTATGTTCCCTTTAGCTCAAACACAACTGTGTGTGTGAGAGCTGGAAGTACGAATAAAAAGCACAGGTGCTAAGACCAGTTTGGGCAGTGTTTCCATGGATTACCCATTGACAAACTGCACATTTGGTGTGGTGAGGGATCGCTACTCAGCCCACTTATGTGTGAAGAGAGTCTACACACAACCGCATCGATCGAACATCATACTCGACTCACATGAAACAAGCCCAGAATAGAAGCATCTGAAGCTGCCTGGCAAATGGGGGGCACGCAGTTATAGATTTTTAGTTTGGCGGACGGCTGTGGATGAAACAAATGCAAATGTATGTATCAATGCCCTCATTTAACATCTCTGAGAGCAAAGACTGGCACAGAGCAAGCACTCAGCTGGATGCTGTGAGTGTGTGTGAGTGTGTGTGTGTGTGTGTGTCTGTGGGTGCCAGGGATGCATGCAGTCTTGCATGTGCGTGTATGTGTGTGTTTGCATGAGTGAGTGTGTGTGGATGCATGCTTGTTGTTGGTGTACTGTATTTGTACATGTGTGTGAAGGGCTGCGCTTGCTTTTCAGGGATGCTGCTGTTCTGTGATCAGACACAAATGGAGAAGAGAAAGAGTGTGAAAGTGAGAGCAAGAAAGAGAGAGGGCGATGAAGCTATTATCCTCCAGAAAAGAGTTTGTTCATCAGAGACACTGCTTTAATTGGACGCACAGTGGCTATTGACAAACATCCTTACACAGGACAGAGTGTAAATTCCAATCGACCAGTTAGGACCTTCAAAGGATGTTAGGCTGGAAAAGGAAATTTACATTGCTATGGTGCCACTAAGAAGCACTTGATTCCTGCAAAAAAAAAAAAAAAAAATCCCGAGGGACAGGAAAAGAGGTCGTTTCCCAAAAACATAAGAACCAAGACCACTGGCAAGCTTTGCTTGATTATCACACTCTCTTTAACCACATTTTCATGCATCAGTAACCGTTTACAATGGAAGTTACAATGTACTAAGCATAAATCCAACAATTACATTGTTACATAATCAAGACTTGGATCTATAAGGAGGTAAAAAGAAGTAAATACAAAAACCAATGCTGCTGTTAATACTATCCCTGTTCAAGCCTGACATTGAAATGTGTCTTTTTTTGGATTTACACAATATCTACAATACAACAAGTCTTCGGCAAAAGAGGTCTAATAGAGAGTTGGAGTAAGAATGTGAGATTTTAACACTTTCTAGCAGCGGAAGAAGAACATAACTCTACAAATCCACTTGTGTGGAAGAAAGACAGAGTACAGCTCAGTACAGTCCGGTTTGCTTTGATAGAGTATGAAATTCTATTAAGACATGACAAAAGCCCTGACATTTGGAGCGGAGGGAAGTTAATCCTGTGGGTTGACTGTGTGCAGTTGAGGGCTTAGAGCAGCAGTTTAGCACAAAGCTGCTGCTCTGATGCACCTGCCACTGGTCAGCCGCGGTCTCATCCAGCTGAGCAAAACACAACGTTATTATGACATGTTGAAAGTAACAACGCCATACTAAAAAAATCCTCTCCTCATTGTTGATTCCAATGTGGTTATTAGCCACATTTAAACAGATATGAGAAGGTTAATCAAGTGTGCAAACAAGCTGATGTAGGTTTAAAAGAACGTCTCTGGGGATTAGCAGGTCAAAATATGCTCAGAGGTCTAGAAACTGGGCTGTGCTTGGGGAAAAGTGAATAACTTTGTTTAATGTAGATACAATAGTTAAGAACAGGTCTGCGAGCCAGCCAGAAGGGAGGATGTGATTCTCTCCTGTGGAAGGCTGCTTTCTGAGTGATCAAATAAAAATATAGCAGATTTCGGGTAAACACTCAGACGGACCAAATCCTTCAAGTTTGGATGATGGTTCCAAGTAGGTGGGGTATGTGGTATGGCTGAGGGCAGCGTCCCAGAAGTCCTGATAGCTGGTTTTAAGTTGTGAACATTTCTCTGTCAAGTCAGACCTTTGATACTTTCACTGTAGTAATATAGAACCTAGACTGGATCTATCGTCAAAGACCACATGGACACATGGACTTTTTGGGGTAAAACTGGGTTTGAAAAGGGTTTTTGCTGTGTTTTTGCACAAAAGCAAGAAGATTTATATATACAGCATACAGTATTTTGAGAGGAATTTAAATATACAATACTACACTACATATTATTTCTGCTCTCCAATATTTGCCTGTGATTTCCAAACTGCTTGTGTGCACATATCCATGTATAACTGCCTGTGCGAGGGTCTGCAACTGTGTATGTGAAAAGTTAATTGTCCATATTTGCATGCAGTATAAAGCAGCAGTGGGAGGCAGACCTGGCACATGTTCACTCCCGTTGATTTAAGCTGTCAACTGGATTTATTAACAATGATGAATAACCCCCTCCACTTCACATCCAATCAAAGACCGCTCAGAGGGACTCAAATCTGGTCACCTTTAAATAAATGCTTTCCTTGGCCAATGGAGTGCTGGCCAATGATTAGACTGGCAACCTGATTATATGGCTGCTGTTAGAATAATTCTACCAATGGCCCACAGCTGGATCAGTCATTTTTGAAACACTGTGGTGTATTAAATGGCCAGCTGACATGTAAGTATAATGAGAAGGATAATTTTTTTTCTTGGAATGAGGAGATATATGAGCAAATAGTAAAACAGTGAGACATGGGATATAAAAGTGTTCTTTGGTAGTTGGTTTAAGGATGCAGATTAAATCTGATCTAGGTTCACTCCCTGCTGAATAATACAGTACAGTTTTACAATGAAAGATGACAGCTACCACTGATTCAGAATATTTTTTCTTCCACAATGGATTAGAATATTCTCCCAAAGAATGTCAAGCGCTTTAAATTTACCGAACAATATTCTTCATACATCACTTACAATCTCTGGATAGTTCACATTACTCCACGTTCTATGCTGGAAATCAGCTGTACAGATGTGAGACAAGGGCAGTGAAAACACAAATCCCCAACAGGCTGTGTCCTTCTCTCAGGACACAGGAGTGGCCTTCAGCCTGGAACTGTACACCTCAAATCTTGCTAAAGGATAAAATCTTTTGATCCAAGCCTGAACGGAAGAGCTTGCACGAAAAAGAAGAAGGGAACAGAGTAAGAAGAGGGAAATCAATAGATTCTTGTAGACACAGCTTCAAGTTCCAAATCTAACACAGCCCTGTATTGATTAGGCTCCATACGAGACAAGGCACTGGGACAGGGATGTCGGCAGTGGATTTGGGAGTCATTAAGATAACAAACCCCTGCTCAGGGGATAGGAGGGTGAAATCTACAGGGGATATGACCAACAGTAGTTGTGGACTTGGACAACAGAAGAATGGAGGGAGGGAGTAAAATGCGGTCAAAAAAGACAACACTCAAAGGCAACTTAGCTGCCCTTACTGCAGGCAAAGAAGAATTAACTGAAAGAAGCAACTGAAAACAAAGTGCGACACATATAGAAGAAGGTTTATCATGACTCAACTGTATTCAAGATTTAAGATTATTATGCAAATATTCAAATAATTATCTATTTAATAATAAGATAATATCCTTTAACCATGTTTAGCTTGTTCACGGAAGACCTTTTTCAGATATTGTGTTGGGTTGATGCATTTCTGTATTTCTGTCCTGGATGCAGCAGCACATTAGTGCTCACTCTGCTGAGGCACTACATTGAGTGTCGGCCACCTGCGTTTTGGCAGGATTCAAAATTCTTTACACAGTCATTTTTTTAATATATGTAAAATGTACAAAAATAGACTTGAGTCATAAAAAAGTCCTCTGGGTCATGTTTTAGAGGAAATACCATGAGTGAAATATGAGCTGTGGATTGACAGATTGAATGAATAGGAAGGATTTGTTTTGTCAAAGGCTAATACATGAAAAATGTTGCTAAAATGCTTTTCAGTTGCGTGGACATGCCACCTGACAGCTAATGTTAAAATAAGTTGATGTTTTGTGTCTAAGTTCACAGGCAGAAGTGAAGAATAATGAATTTGCATATCACAAAATGTATGAAAGAGCAAAGCTATCTGGATAAAACTGTCTGGAAAAGCATCCAATTTAAATTCAACATTAATGTTGCTGTGAGTCAGACTGGTAGAACAGCACATCTTGTCTGTGACTGACATGCAGAAAAAAACCATGGGTTTTAATGATGAAGCTTCAATGAAATGAGCTTCAGGTAATTGAATCATTTCGCTTAGTGAGATGAAAGAGTAGTTTTCTGGGAAATGATGCTAAAGGGTACACTGATGAGGGCATGACTGTGATGCCAAAAAAACTAAACACAACCAGGAAACTCATGACGTGATCATTTGCACTTCTTATTTCTAGAAGAACAGATTTGTCATATTTGACAGCTTTCGCTCTACTCCAGTCACTTCCGACCCTTCTGATAATGTGAACAGTTAAGTTATACTCACTCCGAAATCAACCTTAGTAAGATAAGCACAAAATCTGCTTGGGAGTAAAATGTGTAGGTGGGGTTTATATCTGCAACAAATACATCTGACCAAATAACTGAAGCCATGAAATGACAGAAAAGAAGAAGTATGCTCAGTCAACCAACTCTGGATATATAAAGGCAGAAGAAAAAAGTTAAGAGACCAGCCAGGAAAGTCTCTCCAAAAGATACAGCACGGTGAATGATGTTTCTACCTCTGCAATCTTCTGCGTTCGCTCGCTGACTCAATCCCGCATTCACATGAACAAATGCACACACGCAGACGTACACACAAACATAGGAGGGGAAGGAGATAGCAGCAGACACGCTTATCTCTGAGCACTGGCAGCTCATGATGAGAGTGACTTCCTCTGCAGCCAATGGTTGAGTGGTGCTGACAGCCTCTCAAGCCTGCATGTCAGCACAGATGTATCGGAAAGAACTTGCCTTGGCTTGACGGATGGGGCCACGTTCGCACAGATGTTTTCATACTCGCAACAAGTGAATATATGTACATATTACTGTGAAAGTTGAATTCAGTGGTGGGAGGGAGGAGGACAAGACGTGTTTGAAGTCTTGACACATGGAACAGACACAGACACATTGAGCTTTGGCGTATTGGGGCTTATGGAATTGTGAGTGGGTGATATCCAGAGAGATGCAGCAGCAGCCAAATAGCAGGAGGACAGAGCTTAAGGAGAGAGTTTAAGCAAAACAGACATCAATACACAGCCATGAGGAGGAAAATTCATTACAAGCCAGGGAACACAGTTTCTGATTGTAGCATAGCTGTCTGTAAAAAAATAAAAATAAAAAGAAGTTAGTTGGAGTTGTCCTTCAAATGCAAGGTGAGGGGAAGAAAGAGAGCAAACAGTAGTTTCAGAAAAGTACTGCCCACCTCAATTGCTATATTATAGCTTTAAAACTGGCAAACAACTGTAAAAGGTTAGTCCGCAGGCCGGAGTGAAAATAATAGCACAAGCTCATCTCTGTGTATAGGTTGCACCTCCTGGAATCTGTGATGTTATTATCCATTTTCATCCACTCACTCCGTCATTTGACAGACACAGCTGCTGCATTTACGTCAAGTAAATTTTTGGCTACCACCCAGACTATCAATTATGGTTCCTGTCACTTTTGTGACCCTTGCTCAATTACCTCTCATCGTACTTGCACGACCCGTCAATTGGCTCATCCAGTCTTATCAGCAAATAGAGCAATCGGTGTGCACACTAATCTTTGGAACAGTGTGCCAAACTGTTTCTTGTTACCCACTCCTCGGATGCAGTGCATCATACTTCAGATGCGGTATTCTTTTTCTGCAGGGATTAAAAATGTGAGGTCCCAATGATCCAGAGAGCCCAAAAAGTAATGCATCTTAGAAATTCAAAATGTTAAAAACAAGATGACGCAAAGGTGGAAAAGAACAAGAAGTCGATGTAGAGAAGGAAAGACGAATAACCTGTGGAGAAAATGTTTTGAAAGGATCAAAAAAGTACCATGAGCCGATTACATAAACACAAAACTGGCCAGGCGGTGCATTCGCCCATTTCCTACACCGCTTTGATTTTCCAGCGGCCAAGGCCAAACGAAGTGGCAGTAATTCTAAATCGACTTGAATCTGAGAATAATGTTCTCTGTTTCTGTGTGGCTCTTTCCTGCATGGATCACTAACTCATAAACATGGGTGACTGGTTAAGAGAAAGGATGCCATTTCATCTAAACTCTCCTTTCTCTAAGCTTGCATGAAATCATTTGGGACGGTGAAAAATTATTGTTTTTCTCCTCAGTGTGATGTCTAATTTTTGTTTGCTGGTTTTCAAGCTGGCGCAGAGAGTTTATGCATGCACCAACCCTAACACACATGTTCCACAAATAAGGAGCCCAGAAGAACTCACTGAGCCCTTAAACTGTCAAAATAGGTTGAGCTACTATAGACAGAAAAAGATAAAGGGGATATTTCGTTGGAGGAGGATCTGTAGGAAAGCAATCAACAGCCTGGTTTAAAATGGAATGGAAAACATGAAAAAACACATACTATTTTATGTCTCTATGTTTTAATTTACTATCTGTGCACAGTCTGGGCAGCATGGCGGAGTAGTGGTTAGCACTGTCGCCTCACAATAAGAAGGTGGCGAGTTTGGTTCCCGGCCTGGGTCTTTCATGTTCTCTCTGTGTCTGCATGGGTTTCCTCTCACCATCCAAAGATCATCATGTCGAGGTTGACTAGTGGCTCTAAATTGTCCATAGGTCTGAGTGTGAGTGGTTGTTTATTTCTGTCTGTCTCTGTTTGTTGGCCCTCGGATGGACTGACAATCTGTTCAGGGTGTACCCTGCCCTTATTCAGTGTGAGCTGGGATTGGGTCCAGCACTCCCAGTGACCCGGAAATGGAAAAGCAGTGGTAGATGGATGGATCTGTGCACAGTTCATGTTGAAAGTTTCCCATTTAAAGCTGCCATTAAAGGAATGAATATGTGATGGCCAATGCAGCTTTTAAGAAGAAATATGCGTTTTCCCAATTACTATATCATTCATATTGCCATCTGAATAACGGCTATATCCTAGTAAATAAAGCTGCTTTTATTTTTCTCGATAAAGATAAATTGTGTCAAAACAAACATTAAATGTGGTGTGGCGCAATGAAGAAGCCCAGACCTACAAGCATGTTCCTTTGACATCAAATAAAAAGCTTATATGTCAGTATTTTTAAATTGCAATTTTTTATCTCGTATTTTTTTAAAGAGGGCAAAATTAAAAATTATTCCTGCTGACTAACAATAGCCCAGATAGTCATAATATGACTTTTATTTATTTATTTCCCCACATATAATTCTTGTTTGTATTAAGGAAATATATATATATATATATATATTATTATGATTACTGTGGCCGAAGCTGAAAAATCCAAAGTTCCCATTAGTTGACGTATGTGTGATGCATGTTTGGAAAGGAAGCACAGTAGACATCATCTACACAATCTGAGTGACTAGTTCTATAACTTCCCAACAGGTATGGCTATCATGACACATATGATGGACCACGAAAAACACAGAAAATTACACATTCTATATTCTGTTTGGAGTTCATTGACAAAACTACAGTCAGCTCACATTCTTGAAGGTGCTGCCGTTCTCTCCACAAATATAGGCCTCCGCCACCACTTTATTCCTCCTAAACCTTCCGATCAAATATCAAAATAAGACATTTAGAGTATTGTGCTACCAGCATTTGGCTACAGTATATAGAGTCATTTTGCACAGATTTGTGTGAGATTTATATCTCTAGCACCACTGAGGAATTAACCATTGGAGTCTGCTGATCCACTGCGACATCAGCTACTGTTTTTATGGTGCAGAGAAGTGAGATGCTCACACTTGACTGTTACTCACTGGACTCGGGCCCAGAGGTAAAGTGAATCTGCCCTAGGTAAGGCTAAATGAATTCACTGGCAGTGCTAGGTGGTGTGTGCGAATCTACTTCCTAGAATGTTATATTTTATTTCTAACAAACTAAATCAAATTGAGTTAGTCATCTAAGCTTTCTCATTTCAGGTTTTCTATCTCTTTTATCTAATCTGTTTAAATGTTTCGTAAATAATTAATTAGTCCCTTTCAGAGATTCTGGGTAACTAATAACTGGAGATGCATTTAATGATTTTCAGTAAATCCTGCAATAACAAATATATTCTGTTCAGCCAAACCTACATATCTCGCTAATGAAATCAGACTGACAACTATGGACGTGCCATTGGGAACAGGTGTTCAGGGAACAGCGGTGTTGCGTTTGAGTATCTGTGCATCTGTGCTCTCCATGTATGGGTGTCACTCGACATTAATGTCATAGGGTGAAACATGGAACTACAAGACTACCACAGTGGGCTATTGTTCCTGTCGTCTGGATCACTGGAGTCATTTGCCTTACCCAGACAACCAGATCACAGACGCAACATGCTGACCTGAATCCCGAGTGCTTCGCAGCTGGCTGTCTGGAAACTTGAATATATAATTGAATATATTACTTCTAAATTTCAGTGTGAAATGTGAGGTACATAAGATGCATTTAGAAGAAATGTGCAGTTGAGAAGACTTGAGAAACTAGAAAATGTTCAGAGGAATACAGAAAGAGAGCAAGAAGAAAACAACTGCTGCTCTCTAATAACACACCTACTTTAAATATAAAGTTCTGTGTGAAACAGGACCTATATTTGCATAACATGATAATGTGTAGATTTTTTTTTTTATTTTGGCCCCATTTTTATTTTGGCCTTTTTTGTACATTTCTTCTTCTCACCCTTACCCTTACATCGTCAGGCTAGACCTGAGGAGTGAAAGACACAGAGCTGTCAGACTGATCAAAAACACACTCCAACCGCCAATCATTTCTGCCTTTGTCCTTTTCCTGTTACCTTGGCCTTTACTTCCCACAGAAATTCTAGAGGAGGCAAAATGATCTCATGCTCTCTGTTTACTGCCCGTCCTCGTTGCCATACCATGCTAGTCGCTGATTAACCCTGACCCCTGCAGCCTCCCTTCTAACCCCTCCACTCCCTGCTCATGTTCTGGGATTTTTTCTAATGCTAGGAAGCTATTCTACTTCTTCCTTAATCCCTTTCTGCAGGACCCCCTCAGTTCTGTTATACACATTATTGCAACACCCTCAATCCCAGTAAGTCACTTTAAGATGCACTCAGGGTTTGGAGAAGTATCTGCTCACAGGCATATGTTGACCTTAACAGTGTCAGAGAAGTCAACATAATGATCTGGGGACAGCTGAACTTTTGCTGTTCAGAGGTCCAGCAGGTGGAGATGCAGATTCTGTGGTTTCTAGTTGTTTCCATACCTCTGCATACTTAGCCACCCACAGTGTTGACCTCTGCAGCTCAGTCAGCTGAAATCATGTCCTGTGTTTCCAACACTGACTTCTCCTGTACTTCTGAAACTTCCAGGTCATGTGGTGAACACATACTCAAACTCCCTCATGTATCTGTATATTGCAGTGGTGCTACTGCTATGCTACACGAACAAATGACTACCCTGCTGTTAGAAATGCTCAAAACAACCCAAACCCAAGCTTTTCTGCAGCTAACAGAACTGATGTTTTAGAGACCGGGGACATCTTTGTATATGCATTTCAATAACTTGAACAGAGACCTGAGTTGTTGGTGCTTCATCGTAGATCATGTAAATGAGTTCCACAACCCTCAAATGTATCAACTGTAACCATAATTCTACTCTCTGTGTCATGCTGTAGAGTTTCATTATGGAGTGACAAACTTTACTTCAACCTATCTGACAGCTCCCCTCTGTTTCCTGGCCACATCAAGAATACCACTGAATCACATATTTTGCCATTAGACCATGCTCTTGCCAAGTGAAACATTATACAACAAAGCACCCCCAGTAACCCAGCTTTTCGACATTTTCTGTCATTTCTCAGACACACCACTCAACAATTGCAGCTGTCGTATGAATACCTTTAATTGATAATATGATTCTCTCCTTGTTATACAGTATCAGTCAAAAGTTTGGACACACTTTTTCATGCAAATAAATCAGAAAGTGTGTCCAAACTTTTGACTAGTAGTGTAGATAGCTTCCCATTTGTGAATAGCTATTCAGCTATGATCTGTCTGATGCTTCAGTCACAGTTTGAGAGATTCTGCACTTCTCTGCCTGATTTTTTGTTTTCAGCTTTTTTGAAAAGCTGTGCTTTGAAATAGGGTTCAACACTGAGGATACCACCTCATCAACCCATAGAAAATAATCAAATGATGATAATCAAATTTAAAACTGATTTTTCAGCTTAACAAGAAATGTGAGGGTTTTTTTTCCCATTGTTTGTTTTTCTATAAAATACATTTACATTTTGGATTGCTGGTCAGACCAAACCAATTTTAAGACTTCACCATGGACTGTCAGACATTGTTTTCACCCATTTTGACATTTTATCTGATAAACAATGAATCAAAAGAGGACACACAAAAAAAAACAACCTACATTTTAGTTAAAAACAAGGATAACCATCCCCACACTCCTAACTTTATTTTAATAACTGAATGATGTATAACCTCTCCTGCTATTAAATATGTACACGCAAAGCCAACATAATCAACATAAGGAGGCAAATAAGAGCTGCCTGTCTTCACTACAAGAATGACAGAATTAATCTGTCAGTTCCCTCTCCTGGAGATAGATATAGGATATATAGTGCAATATAGTGTGACATGCTTAGCGTTACTTCCTCTGAAAGTTCTCAACTTGGAGTGACAAGAGGAGAGGGTAAAAATGGTGGATTCTCAAGTGGTGTTTCTGATCATGAAGACAACACACAGTCAAAGACTTTGCTTATCTGTGTTTCACCACCCACAATATGATGTCTCAGTATTGTACAACCTGGTTTAGGACAGATCACCCTATTATGGGATTAAAATAAGAAAGGTAACAGAAGCAAAAGGCCCCATCAAAAGGGGTCAAATATCAGCCTTGTTATTTGAAGATGTGGAGGCAGAGTGTCCGGTTGATTTGACACAGCGCTCTTCACCTGCAGTGTAATAATGACAATGTGACCAGCTGCCTGACTGCACCACATACATAAGTCAGCCTCTTAAATGCCAACAGCAGCCTCAACTATGGGGCCTGAGTATCAAAGCGGCTATGATGAAGGGAATAACACCGCCATCTAGAGGCTTGGGGCAGCATCGCTTCCACACATGAATCTGAACAAATAAAAGGCTTGTCATGCTCCCCCACAAAACTCAGCTCACTCACTCAGTCACTCAAACTCTTTTCAACAAGTGGATTCAAACAGCCACAAGAGGAAAGCTGTTCAAAACCAACCACAAAATGCACCAGAAACACAGAGCCCTCTGTCTACATCCGGAGCATTTATCCACTACTTGATGAGACTTAGAACTATTGCTCCCCATGTAAGGACACTTCCAGCCAGCATGCAGTATTGTTGGGAAAAGAACAGGGGGAGAGAAAGACAAATAGCAGAGAGGATGAGGGAGGATAAATACTTTACATGCAGATAAACTGTGGTGAGAGCACACACGGCTTTGAGTTTAATCGTATCTCAACTGAGAGGTTACCAATGAAACAAACAATCAAACATAATAAACAAAAAAAGATACAAATGGATGGAGTGAAAGCCTCCTTTTGCTCTTACCCATGATGGGAGCTAGGCGGAAAATGTCAGATAGACGACTGTTGACAGGTTCATATGGAGAATCTTCCAAGAAATCATTACCTGTGAGGAAGATAACCACATGTTATAGACATAAGGATAGATGGACAGAGAGCTAGCTAGCTAGCTAGCTAGACAGATGGATAGATAGGTAGATTACAAAGATTCTTTTTTGTTTATCTTCTCTCACCACTCACATTGGTCTGCATGTGACATGGGTTATTTGGGTCAGTCAATATCCATGCTGGCACACAGCCACACGCTTGATTAGGCAGGTTGGTCAACTGTGCTGCACAACTGGAGGTTGACTTGGTGGCGATGGGCTGGATGCAGTTTAGGGACTCGAACACCAACCCCCCCCCACCACACACACACACACACACACCAATGCCAACATCAACACTTTAAAATGGCACTGCCAGCACTGAGGAGCTTTACGCTCCATTACTTTTAAGGGAAGTGATTTAAGAGGTTAAAGGTGCCTCCTTGATGCAGGACCGTGGCTGTAAACCAAGTCACTGGTCAAATTTTAATTTGAAGCGGAGCAATTGCGTGTGGTCTGCATTGGAGTGTTTGTGCTACTTTTTTGAGTTCTTGCGTTTGTGGGGAGAGTCACAATGGCTGGAGGGGGAGGGAGAATGGGTGAGCACTGATGCTGCTCCTCTCAGTAGCCAATAGAATACAGCAGGAGGAGGAGCTGGCATAATTTATTGTCTCACCCCCTCACAGGGCAAACGAGAAAGCCTGTGAGAAATGTCAATTTCAACTTAAATATAGCTGCCCAATGTTCCCTAATTTTAACAGTCCTGTTGAAAAAGACCCCGGGGGACATTGGGGGTCTCCCCTCAAACAAGTCCACTCTACAGAGGTAGACACACGGTTTGGATCTGCCTAAAATCACTTGAACCAACCTTGTAACGCCTGATAGATCCCCCAGTAGATGCGCAGGCAGTTCTTCTCTTTCTTCATGCCCCTTTTACACCGGCAGTTGTAGAGGGGGCTCTGCTTGAGCGCATCCATGGCGCTCCGGCACTCGTCCTTGGCCTCCAAGCCGGCTACCATGCTGAAGTTGGTTTCCTTGCCGCCGGCCGCGCACTGCCTCATGGTGCGGTACTTGGTGCTGCACGCCTGCTCCCGCAGACACTGCTCGCTGGCTCTCACACAGTCCAGCCGGCTGGCCCCGGCACGCAGGTTCTCCTCGGCGTAACACAACACATCTGACAACACAGGTGGATTTTCATTAGAAAGCGTGACAATAAATTAAATAACAACACATGTCTATCTTTCTCTCCTGCTCACTTTGCCCAAACACCCAAATATAGAGCAGTTTCCAGGTTGCGTACAGGGGAAACTATCATAGATGAGCTTTTATTATCGCTCCGATGTAGTTCCGTGCCAGTTTCATTAGACCGATACAAACGTTTAACTTGAATAATAAAAAAAACTTATATAAAAAAAAAAAGAAAGAACGAAAAAGAGATCTTGCTCTCAAGCGCACTATTGTTATCCCTCTTGGCTGACTTTCGGTTTGGATCAGCTTGGACTGTACAGTGGCGTCCGCACGTATACTTCATACACTCATATATACCCGGCGAGCAGCCGTCGCCTCCGCCGGACTCGACCCTTTTATTAAAGCCAGTAAAACACTGTATTCACCCCGGGGAGGAATCAGCATCAAAGGGAAGACGGGCGGTGGTAGTAAAGCAAGTAAAACTTACCTAAAAGAGGCAGCAGGACATACAATACTGCGAGGATCATCGTCTTCCTCTCAATGCGAAACATAAGCCGGTGTTAGAAGAAAAAATGCGACCTAAAAGCAACTTATCAGTAGTTTCATTCCCAGGGTACTTCCACTGTTTGGAGATCCATTGAAAAGACGTAGCAATGTGCGCTCCGCTGTACACACAACAGATCCAGCTTGCCTCATGAGAGATATTATCACCCCCTTCCAAAGTGTCCAGTCCCGACTCTGCACAGTTTTCTCTGACTCTCTCTATGTATATATGTGTATTTATATACAGAAAAAGAGCGCTTGTTTCTCCCCCTCCCGTGTGGATGGCCTTCTTGTCGCCGGGACAAGGCGGAGGATCAGCGGAGGCGAGTGTCCCCCCAACTCCAGCCGCTGGGATGTTTGCGTCTGTGCGTCTGTGCGCACACAGCCAAATGGAGCCACATCGCTGTCTGGCGCATTCAGCAGGAGGAGAGTGCCAGCTTCCCCGCCGCATGAAAGTACAGTAATCTTATCATAAATTTACAAAGTTATAAGCCATTCTTATCGCGGACGACTCGCCCCACTTATGTAACAACAATACTACGACAAAAAGACAGAAAATGATTTGCTCTCAATTCGTTACACTCACTCAACAGGACCGGGGATGTAAATCCGTGAATAACAGTGTGATGGTCATTTTCACGAGTTGCTCAAAAAACTGGATATCTCTTCAGGGTTATTATAGTGTTGCTCTTTTGTTTTTGTTTTTTTCTTATATTTAATCTTCCATCTCACATACTCGGGTTAAGTTGAAAAGAAAAAAAAATATATAATCTCTTTTGTAGTTCATTAAAATACATAAGGCTCGGTCTACATAACCGCAGATGGCATATGGTTGCTATTATAAAATGAAACCAGCACAATTAACCCTGGATGAGTGCGGACTGGGTTTACATTTCAGTATAACTGAGCTGACAGGGAGAGATGGCAAAGAGCATTACTTAAGTGCATTTGTATGACTATGATTAATAATAGCAACATGTGGAGTGGCTTATATGGAGCTTTTTTATGAGTCATCTAAACTTTGGTGACACAATGAGATTGCACATTTCAGATGCACGTTACTCCCATGACTATTCATAACATAATCTCAAGCATGTGCGTGTGGCTCCCCCCAGTTTCCTTTAACGTTAATCCCATTGGAACATGAGATGTATGACTTAAGTGTGAAGAGAATGGCTTGCTGAAGTTTGTTATACTGACACACTCCAACGCTTGAACAAAGTATCCTGATATGGTGCCTGTCAACGAAAGCAGCCTGACAGCGCTGTACTCAAGAAAACCTGCCTTCAGTCCACACAGAGGGACGTGGACATCGTGTCACTGTCGCCATCTGTTGGTGGATTTAAAGATCACTATGAAAAGATTATCACAACCTATAAAATAGTTGATTTAAGATTCAAAATAAATATAAGCATCTCACTTTAAACAACTAAGATTAATCAATATATTGTGAAAGAACATGATTATAATAACAGGGATGATGCATCATTTGATTTATAACTCTGCCTATTGCTCATTGATTACCCATATAGTCTATTCAGAGGCTAATCCACTTGGCTAAAAACATGGGACCAGACTACATCAATGAACCTCTCTCTGCATTAAATGCTGGACTGAATCAATCAAGGATGCTGGCATCCACCACAGTAAGTCAGCCCGTACACACAAACATATGCTGTCGAATGAAGAGAGCAGGTGCAGTCAGAGATAGGATGAAACATGAACTTTAAAAGCCAGAGAATAATCCCTTATTGAAGAGGAAGTTGTTATTAAATTGGTACAGTAAATTAATCCCACAAGGTATATACACATTTAAAAACGTCTTTCAATTTTGCTTAAATAGAAATGCCAAGGGCCAATTTTCACAGCTTATTTTCTGTACAGAGAACATGACTGGAAAAGAGAGAGTGAGAGAGAAAATGGGTACAAATGAGAGACAGATTCAGGAAAGTATTTGTCTGCTTACAATTCGATGACTTAGCTGTTCTAAAGTCTCCAAAGGGAGTATTGCCAGTCAGAAGGGGAGGCTCTGTCTGGTGATTTATGAAAAGCCACAATCAATATGTGATATTAATTTTGAAAATGAATGTCAGAATGATGTAGTCCTCAGGTCATTTAACATCTCATGCTGTAATGTGTTTCATGGCACCAGATCAGAAGTTTTCTCTGTTCTGGTGGTGAAACAACAAAATTGCTCAAAGTCGGGGTAATGTGACAAATGTAGGCAGCATGCCTTTGTGGATTAATGTAAAGCAGGCAGAGAGTGCCGATACTGCACTTAATACAAGTTCAACACGGTGATGAATCAGAGTGCTCTGTAGGTTACTGCAGATGACTAACATTTATGTAAGGCATGAATAAACATAAAATTAACAGCATACAGTTAAGCCAATCAGTCTGACCTGACTGTGGGCCCTGGTGATGGTCTCACTCATATTTAAGGAATGCCCACTCACACGAGTGATTTCACTTGCCAGCTCGTGTTGGGTCACATCGTGAAGCCTGCCTAAAATGGGCTGAGCTGCTCTTTAATTCCATCACTATGTATCCTATCTTCGACTTGGCTCCTCTTTTGGGACACCTTCACCTACCCAGACTCCCATCTCTCCAGAGATCTACACAGGATCCTTCACCCCACTAGTTCCTACCAGCACCACCTGCTTGCTTTACCCTGACCACCCTTCTGTATCTTCTCTGTCCTTTATTCCCCCCTTATATTTACTGATGTGTAGCACTGACCCCCCTGCTACGCAAAGGTCATTTCACTCAATGAAGATCAACAAACCAGCTTCCGGGGGAAGGCTGTTGATCATCTCACACACGCACAGAAATATTGAAATTATTTAGCTGCAAGACTATAACTGCATCAATCTCATACAATGTTGACACTCTGTGGTGCTAAACTACCAGAACAAATGCAGACAAAAAAGTTTAACCAAGTTTAACCACCAGTTTTCTTTAAGGCTGTCAACTAAAGCATGGCTAACAACCAGGCAAAATAACATCAGACTAACTATTAATCGGGGTAACTAACAATCAAGCTAGCTAATGCGTGTCAGCAGAAAACAAACCAGAGCTAGCATGAGCTAGCTCCGTCTAGTGATTTTTTTCCAGTTGCATCTTTAACTAATTGAAAAAATGTGCCTTGGTACCAAAGCTTAACCAGAGCTACACGGTCATATATTATTGGTATTTATTTTCAGTGAGTAAACAAAAACAAACCCACAGTGTCATGAACCGCTGCTCAGAGATGGGCGCTACCCCACTTTTAAGATTCGATACGATTACTTTTTGCATAAAATACTCGATACCAATTAGTAGTAATTTCTCATTGGTGATTTTTTTATTTTTTTATTTTAACCAATCATAACATTAGAACCTTCAAACAAATCACGTCAAATACTGGCCCTATAAAAACTTTATTGTGCACAGTTTAAAATTAAACAAATAATTAACATAAATATTAATTAAATAAAACAAAACACATTTGAGCTTTCTTTGAACTTTTGTTAAGCAGCATTATTTTCAAAACAATCAAATGATCCTGACAGAAATGTAAATCAATACATTTACAATCAATACAATAAATAACAAAAATATGAATGAAATACAGTTGTAGAAAACAGAATAGTGCACATTTGAACTTTTACTTAGTCAAATTAACCGTACCTTGGGTGACCAGCATAATTGGGTCCTGACAGAGGTCTAAGTATAAACTTTTGCACAGAAAGATTGTTTGACTTCTCTTTCTGCTGGTCATTTCTCAGTTTTCTCCGCTCCACCAGAACCTCTCAGAAACGCACGTGCTCCTCGCCGTGTTGTTACTAGCAGGATGTAAACACACAACCTGCGGCTCTTCTGAGAGGTGTACTACGAAGCGAAATTAGTGCCTTAGCGAGCTATGTTGAGCCTAAAGCCAAGATTTCCTGTGTCACGAAGGCGGCTCTCTTTTAAGCGGGCTGTATCACCGGGATAATTTATGCTGCGAACATAACCTGGTCTGGAGAAATTTTTGTTCCGACTTTCAGCTTAAAGTCGGATATAAAAAGCGCCGCCCCTTCACCGATCATGCTCCCTGAACATGGCCCCACCGTTTTTGGAAAATTATATATATTCTCTATGAGCGATACAGATTCTCAGCTGAGAGAATATGTTACATATGTGATCTTTTTGACCATATGTAACTAATGGGACCAAACGAAGCAATGCATTGACAGCAGTAGTTCTTTTTTTAACCCCGACCCCCAACCACCGATCACAGGATGTGTTTTATTATTTATTAAAGTTCTGGAAAAGAAAAGTTTGACATTGTAAGTATACAATGTCAATCATGCTTAACAAAACATTTTAAAGTAGCATTTACTGTACCCTTTTCCCCTTACTACAGTTGCTCGATCTTGAGTTTTAGTTTCTTGATTTCCAGCTCTAGATTCCTTTTATTGAGGGCCCTCACATTGTCTGCTCCAACCTGTGTTCACAGGTCATTGAGGTGTTCATGTAAGAGTACATGACAACGTTGACAGTTACCCCTGTGTGGGGGCCAGCAAAGGTGTGTGCTGGCAACTTGAGCAACACTTATGTGTGTTCTTCAACTGTAAAATAGACTTTTCTCATGTAATCTGCTGGAGCGGGCCCCTCCAGTCTTTCTCCACAAATTTTTCTTCTTGTTTGCTTAAAATAATATGAACACTTAATATGTTACGCAGTGTATCATCCACATTTCACAAAAAGAGGGATAAATGCACAGCAAATACATACCGCTTTGGATTCTATTTTTGTGCTTGGTCCACTGCAGGCACTACAACTAATAGAACATTAATTAGAAAATTGCTTAAACTTTATCACAAAGAAGACAAATCAAATTAATTTCACTTTGATTAGGCCCTAATCTAAGTGATATCCATGTATTCTTCGTTATTAGACAATGTCGGGAGGGGATTAAAGTTATATAATGATATATTATATTATATCGGCTATATTAATTTACACAATCTGAAATTTTTGTCAGGCTTCCTCTCCTGCCTTCTTTGTAGAAACAGTGTTGCTTTTAGCTGTTCTTATCGGTCTGAACTCTTCATAGCGCTCCATTGTCATCATCTGCTCCTCTTGGCTGAAATATGCGGCACGTAGTCGGACAATTTTTCTGCGGAAATGGCGTCAAATGACGCCTAAACGCCCCTCTTTATATGAACGCAAGCAGAGCCTGACGAGACAAATCAAATCAAGTTGATAACCACACTCGTGATACTCGTTATCTCTGGTTGAGGCTTTCGGTTTTGTCGAGCCAGCTCACCCAAAGAAAACCCGGCTCTGTTGAGCTTGCTCCGTAGTATAGCCCTCTGGTCACGTGACTCGTATGGACCAGTTCAATATGCTGCGGGCTGGGGGGCGTTTCGTCACAAAACACTGGAGGAAGTTACCATAAAAATATTTTGGATATACAAATGCGCTTTTATTTCGCACTTAATTATTTTATTAATTAGTGGTCGATACTTTAACGGAGTAGATACCAAAACGAGCGATGTGTGGGTATCGATATATCGATACCGTGGGATCGATCCGCCCATCAAGACTGCCGCTCCGTAGAACCGGGAAGCATGTTAGCGCGGCCGCTAGCTAACTGTTAGTTAACTGTTAAAAAATAAAATCTATGACCTGGATTCAGTGTGACTTTTTAAACCAGCTGTTCACGCCAAATGAGTTTAGACGCACTCTTTCAACAAATCCTTCTGACCGAACAACAACTGACTCAACAGACACATAAATTCAAAGAAGGTATGGTGGCTATTAAATATAGTGTTGCTCACAATAGTCATAATAATAACTCTCAATTTCTGACCCACAGATCAGTTTTCAGAAACTTTGATCTCTTGACACATTTCCTTTTATTTGCTTCTAGGTATAGAACCTTTTATAGAAAGAGAACCAGATATGCTTATTTTACAGTAGTGCATACTTTTTTTTTTTTTATTTTAGTCAAAGTAGCCATCATCAGATGCAATGAGAAGATCAAGAGTGCAAATGAATTGTATAAAAAGACGAGAGAAGAGCTTGATAAAAAGGTGAGGCTACATTTGTTTTGTTTTGTTTTTCTTCACTTGTTGCTAAGTTTGTGAATTATTGATAATTCTATTGACTTTTCAACCAGCTTAAAATACTTTATTTTCGCAAACACATTTTCTATCCATCAGTCTTCTGGGGAGCTAGAGCCAATCCCAGCTCACTCTGGCCGATGTTTGTCAGTCCATCACAGGGCCGACACACAGAGACCAACAACCACTCACACAGACAATTTAGTCACCAGTTAACCCATACATGTCTTTGGACAAACTCTGCACAGAAAGGCTACTACGCCATGATTCAGCAGCACATTTTATCAAATATTATTTAGCAGACTAGTTGTAATTGATGTTGAAGGGTTGTAGTGGATTCCCCTCAATAACAATATGTTTCAAACTAAGTAAGTGTAAATAACCCATAGTTTTTATTGTTGGCTAAATTAATCTACACTATCGGCGATTTAGAATAATCTGATGAACAGCATGGTGCTCAGATATTTTCATTATGGCATATTATTTAGTTTGGCTTTGAATTATATGTTTGCATTAGTGTTCATGTGGGCTCCTTGCATAAGTTGTATTAATTTATATTCAATGGTGTTAGGAGAGAAATATAGGCTATAATCTTACTGACTATCCAATATGACAGCCTTGGAAAGTGACATGAGTTATCATTGCTGTTTTTCTTTTTTTAAACATTATAAATATGTAGCTAACTGTTGTTAAATAAAAATATGTAATCACTTTAACCTGAGCTGTCATATAGGATAAGTCGCATTCACTCATGAAATAAAGAAGTGCATATTGACAAACTGATCTACTTTATGATTTAAAACTTAATGTTTCCCATTTGTTTCATCAACACTGCACGGGATCGATCTCATGTGCCAATGTAAAATCAATGGCTAATTTCCGCCAGATGGCATTAGCGAAACCTTTTAGTATACGTGAGATATGATCCAAGACAGGCTTGCTGACCTTTCAGAAATATTGCTAATTTCCTTCCTTGCTTGTCATGTTGGACATTCAACCAAAAGGGTAAATTAGAAGATCTAATTTAATATACCACCATGTCTGCCTGAGAATCTTTTCTGACTCCTTACAGTGGAATATTGAAACTGTTTACTTCACACACACAGGGTGTGTTTACAGCACAGTGTGTTTACAGCCCCCATGATGTAACGTTTCAGAGTTTATGAAACCTGTCTTAAGATAATTACTGTGTTTAAAAACTTGGACCCTGATTGCACTCCCTGAAAACCTACAGGAGCTCCTCCATTACCATATAAGTAGCAATAAACTAATTTCTGCCTCAACAGCTCAGGTAATGTGAAGAATAAACATATTGGAGTCAGGAAACGTTTCCTTGCAGTCTTTGGTGAAGCCTTTTATTTTATGGTATCAGCAAGAACACGGATGACACAGTTTATGAAAGTTTCCCACAATTGCATAGTCTTGAATATGTGTTAGCATGTACACACACACATGTATGTGTGTGAGGTGTATACATTCACCAAATGGAGCATTCAACATTTGGCACAAAATTCCAAACTCTCCAGTAAATTCATATGTTTACACAACCCATCTGTGTTTGCAAAATTTACAAGGACATCAATAATCGCACATTTCCAGCAATTCTCTATGAATATAATCTCCTTTAGGAATTCCATTTGGACAGTCAGAACTTGCCTAATATCCATGCTTGAGACTTATCCAGGTCAGTGACCTGGCAAAACAGCACACACACAGATTACAGTAATAGACTGAGGCCTGAGGCAACTTTAAAAGAAGAACCTTCACGAATTTATGTCTATTATAATGTCTCAACAACTTGAAACCGAAGTGTGTGTGTGTGTGTGTGGGTGTGTGTATATATATATATATATATATATATATATATATATATATATATATATATATATATATAGAGAGAGAGAGAGAGAGAGAGAGAGAGAGAGAGAGAGGCTTAAAGGGAAAACCCTCATTTCAATCAAGGATAGTCAAACAACAGATAATTTTAGTTCATCACTTTCCAGTAATTGTCAATAACAAGCTGCCTCATACAGTATGCAATTAACAATGATTGTGCCACCTTTCATACTGGAATTTTTACCACTTCTCATATTTTGCTTCTCTGGGATCAGTAACATCTCTATTACATGTAAAATCCAGAATCCTTCTGTCTGTCACACTGTGTGTTTTAACTTCCTCCTCTTCTATTTGTGCTCCAGACACAGCAGTTGTCTGTTATGAGGCTGAAGCATGCTCTAATGAAGAAATGTGAAGGCCAGATGTTGAAGCAAATTGAGGAGCTGCTTTTCCAGAAGAGACGTCTCTGGGAACATCTAGTTGGTTGAAGCCTGAATCAATATTTACGTATTATACAATGTTGGTTATGTGTTATATAGATACACATTACTATAGCAACCATATCAGCATTTATAAGCTTTTTTTAATCCAGGTGCACTATTTTTCTCTCAGTAAATTAATCACTATTTGTTTCATATATGGATTCATCTAGTAGTCTGCTTATATAATATGAAAATTATATATTTTTTGTTCTGATCAACAGTTCAACATCGCCTACTTGAGCTGAAACCAGGATGAGTTTCACCTTTGAGTTTGTTAAATAACGTCAGTTGATTTGACACACACACATAAGTTTAGGTATCCACCACATGTTTTGATATATAAACACAGTTTGATTAAAGGGTTGTCATTCTTGCTAAAACATATTCTTTCGATATTCCCAGACACAAGCAGATATTGAAACGGACCTTTAACAGAAAGCATGCTGTTTTATTTTGAGGCAGACGACCACTGGTTACATTATATTCCCACAGAATCTCATTCACAGCGAGAACCCCCAGTGTGTGGTGGGAAAGGACACAAACCCATGAATAAGTGAATTTATCACGTGGCTCTCTTAGAGCAAGACATTTTCATTTAAAATTGTGTCAGTAATATAAATCACAAATAGCAAAAGTCATTGTGGCATCACAAACTGTAGTTGTATTATTGTTGGAAGCATTTCCCATGATCCTTTTCATACCAGGCCAGGATAAAGAGGGAGTCTAAAGAAGAAGAGGAATGCTTCCTCCAAGAGATCTCAAGGTTCAACAGTGACTTCAGTCTTCGAGGGAACAGAGAAACAGTGTTCATGAGCCAAACACACACAGAGTTTCTGGACCTGGAGAGGGAGGTGGAATCATTATATAAAGGTGATAAAACACTGTTTATTGTACTGTTGTCACAGGAGACAGATGTTAGATAATGCAGATGGGGCACTTATGGCTGATTGCAAAGTTACTATTTAATTTGTGCGGTATTATTGAGTACAGGTAGATAAACAAGTGATGGTAGGAGGTAGATGAATTATAATTATGGGTAAGACCCCTGACATATTGATAGCATATCACTGACACTGCAAAGAAGTAGTCAATATAACCTCAGGAAGGTTAGAATTTATTATATAGCTTATGGCTGTATGGAAGTAAAACTTATATCAGACCTCAGTAATTTGATTCATAATTCAATCAAGTGAGAATGAATATGTATTAAACTTTTGAGTTGTTAAAGGGGGGTTGTACATACTGTACACCAAAGTGGAAGGAACCTAAGGTGGAAGGTTTTAGAAAGAGAACAGTTAACTATTTTTGAAACAAGAACAACAACAAAATAAACTAAATTCATCAATATGAGAAAAATGCATGCAAGGCCAAAAAATTATGAAAAACAGTCTGGCATGAGGAGAAATTTTAATAATAGAGTTGATAAGCTTTTGGAGTTGAGGGTCATGTATATTGATGACAGTCTGACAAGTGTTATCATTTATTATCTTGACTACTTCTCTACTGGAGCAAGAGGCTTCAGCCAGCCCCAGCTGATGTCTAGGTGGAGTGCATATATATACCATTTTTCCCCAGTGTTCACCTCATTTCTCTATTTAGAGTCTTAACAGGAAAGTGAGTCTCTCCATGATTCAACAATGCCACACCACTGGCCCAATGTTGGGAGGACCATCCTGCAAACATTCCACGTTATAGCTTTCCCACTATTTGCAAAAAGATTCTTGAATAACACTCACGTGTAAAGCTAATGTCTGTTTTGCAATGTCTGCAGTTGTATCAAGGTCACGAGAATGGCTTCAAACACTTTCTTTACTTGGGTTATCAAACTTGTTATGAGGTACAACCCAATCTACCACTGCTCCACCTCTTGTTTAATATGTCCACCTAAACTGTTATTTCTGTTCCTAAATTTTTATACATGTTAAATCTGAGAGTTTCTGAAACACAGTTTAACCTTCTATCTAAAGTGAACATTTTAAACTTGTTTTTCTTTGTGCCATCACATACTTCTTCATACTTAGTTTCATTATTTAGTCAAGTAATGCAAAGTCTCTCCACTGAATTCTGTGCAACACACAACCAACCACATTTGGCTAGAAAATTAAGAGTTTTGAGAATACATGACTCATTAAAGTCAAGTAAAGATTGGTGTATTTCAGTTTTGATGATAATTTTAAGGCAATTCTTAATACATTGTTTATTAAATAAATCTTATCTGTTGATTGCATATAAAAAATGTCAGGTGTATTCAGTGTCATCATAGAAGACTATATATTTTCAAGGCCTAGAAGACTTCAAAATTTTATTAAATGTATACTTTTATTTCTAATATTTTTATGCTTTTCTTTAGTTGAGCAAAATTGAGAGTATAGCTCCTATCACCATTGGCAACCCATGTGTTTACACCATTATGAGATTGCATGTACAGTTCTAGTTCATTTCAAAAATGCTTAATGCACACCTTTAGAAAAGCAAAGGTTTTTTTTGCCAGGAAGCCTGAATTCAGTCTCGATACTCAATATTCTTTCCCTCTGCAAGCAGAGATGGAGCTGATGAGCAGTAGCAACAGTCATATGAGTGCCATACAGGAGGAGAAGAGAGCGCTCCAGCTTGAACTACAAGATCTGAATAACAGTAAGATAGGTGAATACCAAATGTTCACCATACTTTTGAAAGTTACTTTTTTATGCATTCTATACACATTACTTTTACAGATTGTTATTAGCATCCTGTCTTTTCCAAGGATAGAACTGTAATTGTTTTCAATCTGGCCAAAATCTGGAAATTCAACCAGGCCAAGGCAGTTGAATACTGAGTCCAGATGCTAATCATAAAGCACTAGTTCCTGGCCCTGTGGTCAGGGTGGACGAGAGGGATGGGGGGAGGGCATCTATAGTATGTGTCTGTCTTTTTTGAGTGAAGTGATTTTGTGTTTTATATATGATTTTGGACCATAGATCTGGATCAGCAGTTGAGTGTGACTAAAGAGTTGACAGAGTCCCTGAAAGAAGAGAGCTTGTTTGTCAGTCAGAAACCCCTCACTGATAACACCTGTTTTAGGTGAGTACCGACAACTGTCTGAATATGGAGACATGCTTATAATTTTAGACAGACAGGAACAGTTTGCAGTGAGAGATTTACCTAGAATTACATTTAGTCACAGAATATAATCCTTATGAGACAAACAATAAAGGGTAAACACTAAATGCTATGGGGAAATAAAAGCAAATAAAACACAAAGGAGGTAAATAGAATAAAAGAAAATGTAAACACAGCAGTGGGTCATTTAGCAGCTCATAAAGTATGTTATTTCTCATAGGCTGCCTTTGAGCTTCCTGATATTTTAAATCGTTCATGTTGAGCAGCTGTGATGTTGCACAAGTTAAGCATGTTGTGTATTGGGAAGGACATCAGACCCTGGCATATAAAAAAACAACCACTATCTTCTCCCTACCAAGGTATTTTTGTAGAATGACTGATAAAAAATAATCTCAGTAATAGCACTAATAGTAGCAGTCATCATGTAGTGACTGATGTTATTTTATGAATGCTTCAACTGAATCATGCCGTGAAGTGCTGAATGGACCAATATGCCCAGCTCCTGTCTGTGCTTGTCTTTCTCTGTGCCTCGTAGCTGGAGTCCAGCTCTCGAAGTGTAAATAACAGAGCATTAAGACCATTTGGCTTAATGAAGGCTTTGCTCTCCAGTGTATTTCACCCAGTGTAAAAAAGAAAGACTAATGTGATTGATGCAGAGAAAATTAATGAGGGACAGACAGCTGCTTATCTAGTGACTTACCAGCAAGTAAATACCATTTGGTTTTATGCAAATCATACATGGTGCTTTATCTGGAGGAAATCTAACTTTTGTGTTGTAAACCCTACAACATACAGAGGAATTTCATTACTAGTGCTCCTTGACATCCACTTCCTGAATCCCTACTGGAGTATGAACCGTATTCTTTTAAAAAAATGTTCCATCTTTCATTCATCTTGTACATCTTATCCGTTTCCAGGCAAAGGCCCCAGGCCTGGGAATCGAACACACAACCTTCTCATGGTGGGGCAACAGCACTAATCAGTATTCCCTTCATTGTTTCTTCTGAAAAGATTATTAGACTGTTAATTATCAAATCTGTCACAAAGCTTTATGGTGAACACTCACACATTCCTTTTCCAATGCAAACTGATTCATAAATATAATCAGAGATTTATTTCAATTCCCTACTGCTTGGTTTAATGTCAAGATGGTGATTAAGATTGAAAACAATCACTGGCAGGACAAGCATTTTTAGCTCCATATACATGATCATTCACATCACTGAGCATGTGCAAGTCAGTGTAAACATGAGGCAGATTGTCCAAATACTCCAAGAAAGAAACAGCAAAGACAGTTGTAGCAATAACATCCAGAACTTCACTGCACAACAACAAGCAACGGCTAGCAAGATGGCTAGCAAGACAGCCAATCAGGAACTGACTGGGTTTGTCAAATTTTCCAAGCACATCCCCAGAGTTTTCAAAGTAAAACAGGGCCAGCAGCGTTTTTTCAAGACTGAAAACTCTGTAGTAATGTGGGCCGGTGGTGAAAATGCAGCAAGAGAGATGCATTTTTCAGTAGAATATGAATTGAGGCGCTCCTCTATTAATACATTATGATGGTGGTCAAGCTCTGACCTGCCTAGTTTCTCCACAAAGGGGCTTCCTTTATCTAATTAAAGACTGGAAATCAATAGAGTTCCAGGAAGGAACAGTCATTGTTATTGCAGATGCCACCACTTTGGATAATGCCTTCTCTACGATACTAGGGTTGTGAAGTGATTAACAATGCCCTGCCAAAACTATCTAGATGATAATGTCCAGACAGTAAGAATTTGAATCAAAATTTAACAAATATGTATTGTAACCCTTTCTAAATCATTTTGTGTTTTCACTATGCCAGTTGTGAGGACAGCGTACAAAGTAGGCAACTATTGTTTTCATTGTAACAGCTGTATGGCTTGCTCATCTTTATTCATCCTCTCTGTTCATGATCTGCTCTTGCCTTTTTACTCCCCTCTGTCCCTCCTCCTCCATCTCACAGCCTTGCCGTAAATCATTCAAGTGGGTAGTATGTCCTGTTCATCCGTCAGCCTCATTAAACATACTGGCTTTGGAGGAGAGACCCCCCCCCTCCTTTCTGAACTGAAGCCATTCATCCGCCACAGCGACTCTTTAAAGCCCACATTAAAACTCTCTCGATTGTTGGAATTGAATGCTTGTCAGTCTGAATGAGTGCTACAGTCATTTTAAAAGTATTCATTGTGCAGAACAGGCTGCCTGCACTGGCCGCCAACCTGTCACACTGGAAAGATATCAGAAATATTCAGTTGATCTGCTGATGGACTGATCATTTAAGAGTTTTATTTTTTGATGTGTAGGGTTTTCTTCACTGATGTATCACTGCTACACTATTTGTGAAGGCTCATTTAAGGATGCTGTGGCAGTGCAGAAATGTAATAAAAAGCTACAGAGACCACTGGGATTAAAAATGCCAAACCGCTTTGCTTGCTTGCTACTGGAGGCATCACTCTTCTTCTCTTACTACTCTCACCTTAAAAAATATGGTTTGTGAGTTTTCGCAGGGAAGTGTAAAGTTTCATACACTTGCTGTTGGTTTTTCAGACCGTGAAAATGCAATTTGAGTTTGGTTGTTTTATTGTTTCATTAATTTCCAATAGAAGAAAAAAGAATAGTGTGGGCCAAGTCCAATGATTTTTCTAAGGGCAAACTGAACTGCTATTTCAGTTTCAGATAATACATCTGCTTCTTCCAAGGGTATTGCAGTATAATTTCCTTATTTATGAAACACTGCTTGAACTGATCCAAGTGCATTTTTTAAGTTGAGACTGTTACAGAGGAACTGACTGAATCTCAAGACTGTTTGCTGTTTAAACTTTCTAACACAACAAAGCCTTAATCCAGATGCCACAGCAGTTTCATGTATTTTAAACTAATTTTTTGTCATGTTGCACATCAGTTGTAACCACACTAAAGGTTAAGCCCAGACTGTTGAAGCTGTCTTGTGACCATTCTCAGTTTGTGCGCATTGTTATTTTTATCAGTTCTTCCCTCTAACATCCCTTGTTCCTTTTTTTGTTGCAACATACATAAAACTGACCAACAGCCATTGAGATTTTCTCTGGCTGGTTGCCTGCAATGAGTGAAAAAATTCTAGACTTGCCTTACTGCTATCAGTTCAATGTATCTTCAATTTGTCCCTTGGGACCTCCCATATATCTTCAACCTCAAGCCCATAGGGACAGCATTACCAAATACACAGTAATAGACATTGCTGGCTATTTATCTCCTTTATTTCTAAATTCAACACAGGTTGGTTTTCTCAACCCTCTGATGTAACACATAAGGGTTTCTCCTGACCATGAAAGGTGTGCTGGACCAAAGTTGTACTTACGATAAGAGCAATTGCTTGGTTAGGGTTTGCAGAAATTGGTACAAAGTACTTTCTCAATAATAGATGGCCATCATGGTTAGAATAATGGCAGCATGGTTAACTTGAACAGTTAAACAAACCCAAAATAAACTTGTACTTTCACATGGAAATCAAATACTTATAGCCTGTGCCATGTTCCTGTGTTTTGTTGACCTGTACATCCACACCATCCTCCGTCTGATGTGGACTTTGTCAATCCTTAAATTATGTCACTGCACTTTTCCCTGTCATCATTAATATGACCATTGGATATCTCACAGCAGCAAAACCTAACAATTACTGGTTTAATCTTAATTAATTTTAATTACAGGATTAATCTCCAGTTTTAGCTGCTAGTTTGGCCACTGTTGAAACGCAAAATTTCTCAACTCAGCTATTTGCCTGAACGTGACTATTTCCAGTGAAACTCATCTGAATTAATGAAATTAGTCGTTAGTGGATGTGGATGTGGTGTGTGCAAGCTTGAATACCAATGCTGAAAATAGGATTTAGTCTCATCCTCATCAAGTAATGTAAGTTTTGTTGTTTTTTCTCTGTGATATAACACATTAATCACAATTGAAAAGAAAAATACTTAATTTTCTCAAGTTAGGAAGAGCATCAAAAGATTTCTATTCAGTATATATAAGTGAAAATGCTGAAACTCCTCTTCACAAATATCTATTTAATTAGTTTTCATCCATTATATTTTTAGTAACTGACATTGATTTTATTTGTTTACCAGATTGAGGCAGGAGCTGAAGATGCTTAAAATGGGCGAGCTGGAACTTCTGCAGGAGGCACTCAGCTCAGAAATACAGTCCCTGCAGTCAGTAAGTTGCTGTGTTTTGAGCAAGGCTTTTGTGCAGGCTAATAAAAACTCTTTCAGATAGGACACTGTCATTTATATTTTTACAGAATCAGACTGGATTATATGCAGCTCATACCAGGACAGGAAAATTATGTATTCCAAAAAGAACTAAGGTGTATCACATAGGTCGTCATTTTTGAAATGTTGCCAGGAAGTACAAAACCCTTTCATATTTCTGCAGTTGGTTCTATGTATGCCTTTGTACAGTTTATCTTTTTATTATTTGCAGATACTGGAGAACAGCCAAGGGAATGAGCAGCATTAGGTTTGGCACAATGACAGTACAGGAAGGTTACCCAACTCCACGCATAGTCTTGTCTGTTTAAAGATAAAAACAAACAGTGAAAGACAGGAAGGAAGAAACAGCAAGATAGTAAACTGGATCTGCTGTGACAATGTGAATCCACCAATTTCATGTTAATGTTCAGATAGTTTGTGCGTTCATTTTTTCTTCAGTTTATATAGTTTGACCCCAGACTGTGTACCCACAAATGTAATTTTTAATTAGAAGCGGTCAAACAAAATGCAGAGATGCAGTATTGAAATCAAAATAAAATGTTTTTGATTTTCTTTTAATCCTCTTAAAAACACATTGTTCGGGTTAAGAAGAGGCTTTAATGGCAAATATTGCTTTTTGTACATTATTTATTCACAACCAACACCAATATGTCTAATATGTTTATCTGCTTAGCAGTGGTGGAATAGCTGGGCAGTGTTTGAAAAATGATTTTATACTGCCGTCTAGTGTACAAAAAGCAACATTGCTACAACTGGTGTTGCGTTCCATATTGAAACGGCATTTAAAGGTACCATACCAGTCAAAAGATTGGACGCCTTTTGACTGGTACTGTATTTAACTATTGACAAACATCTGCTTTATTTTTAATTCATTGTTTAAAAATAGATTAGATAGATATTAAAATAGATTTTTATTTTCTGATGACTGTACTTTGTGGGAAATCTCCTTTGCAGAAGTTAATGCTAGATAGTCAAAGGTATTTTGATGCAAAAAGGCTTTATACTTAGTAATTCTTCTGCACATCATTCAAAAACAATGGGCAATAAAGGAGTTTGATATTTACTCCTCTTCAGCTGCAACAGGACTCAGTCCCATATTGATGTTGATCATAATCCTGGTGCATATTTCTGGACAGCATGGTCTAATTTTCATATATATATATATATATATATTTCATATCATATCAATGTATGCTTAACACAATTTATCAGGAAAGAAGGATATTCACATAGTTTGTCAGAATTTCAATACAAGGGTACAATCGATGAGATTTTAAAGTGGGTTCTCATGTTCTCAGATTGTAAAAGCAGACTTTCTCTAGACTGGGATGTTGGAATAGTGACTTGAAAATGTTTCCCGGTTTTCCCATCTTCATCCTTTCAGGCCAAATGTTGCATATCTTCCAAAAGATACTGCCCTTTTATTTATGCACTGTTCTAAATCCTACCCATTTTCAAATCACCCAATGATGCATCACCTTTGCTACAATTTTATCATCCTGTGCAGCTGCCTGAAAAGATGAAACAGATGGAAGTAAAGGCCTCAGCACGTCAAAACAGATTGTCTGCTGCCCCCTAATGACAGATCTGTACCCTTACAATTTATTTTTGACAACACCTCAGTCCAGAGAGAGTTATTTCTGTAATTGATGATGAAACATTTCGTCACATTTTGCTTTCACCAGAGAGTCATCATGTGGCTCATTTCTCTCTGATTAGACTGATTTCTAATAGAATGAGTGAAATGTCATGGCCACCTAATGAGATACTATATTACCAGTTTGACTTTTTAACCTTGACTTCTGTGAGCTATGTCTGGGTGTATTAACAAAAACCTGAGAGCACACTGGACAACAGAACAGAACAGTCTATTTGGGTTCGGGTTAGAGTGGTTAACCTCATTTTAATGGCTCCTCACACCCAGATCTTGCCATCAAGATCATTTTCCCAACAGTCACTCACATAAATAGGGATTAACTGTGAAAATTAAGTCAAATGTAAAATGATGAGGACGGACGTCAGACAATTTCAAGCAAATTCATCCTTTATGCCCTGCAGTGACTATATATGTAAAAATCTGTGGTAGATATTTCGAAGAAAAGACTGTTCTGACACTAAAAACAAGAAAATAATCCAGTTTATGGAACATGTAAATGTGTAACACTTAAATTCATCTTAAATGGATTTCACATCGTGTGACTCCATTAATAAAATTTTCCACATCAGTGTCATCCACATACAAGACAGGTGAACTGTGGCTCTCCCTTTATGCTCTCACTCTGCAGCTCAGTAGTAAAATTTTTGATGGTGGTGTCATGCAGTTGTCTGTTGCTCTTCGTTGTTAGACAATCCTGTTCCTTTGGAAAATACGCTGACTTCGCCCCTGAAGTTTGAAGAGCTGCCTCTAAAGAAGGAGGGGATGTAATTCAGGTTCATTGTCAGCCTCAATACTCTGCACTAAATGCCACTGTACAAATATGAGTTGCCATGAACAGCCATTTTAAGAGATAAAAAGGAAGTAAAACAGCACTGACAAAATCCAAACATTTGACCGAGCTGGATCTCTGTAGATTGGAAGGCCTTTGGCCTTGAAAATAAGAATTGCATTGTTTAATGCAACTGCAAATAAGAAGTACAGCCTCACCTTCGCACACTGCCAATGTGTTTCCTCCTATGTATTGGGTGCCCCATTTATATCCTGTCTGCTTACTGCACACATCAAACAGGCGACTCCTCCTCATGAAACCAAAATCATAACCCTGTGAAAAGAAACTCAAATCGTACCACTCATAATTTTTTTCCAGTCTGCACAGAACTGTGTTTCTGTTTAACATATGAATAAGTACCACTTACATCATTGCACATAGGTTTGCAATAGGTATTGTTGCCAACTGTGGCACACACCAGGCCTCCGTTCTTGGGCGCTTCAGCTTGAGGGCATTTCCTTGATTCTATATTTCCACACTCTGTGCAACAAGAAGTAAGAAATAAATGAGGACAGTAAGAGATTTCCATCATTAGACATCATAGTAATAATAACAACATAAATACATGCAGACAAGTGAGTATTATCATAGAGAAACCAGATTAAAAAGAGAAGGCAAGAAAGCCTAGCTTTACAAAAAGATTAGAAGAGCATCAATTCCATTCAAACACTAGGCAAGAGAATTTGACAGTGGGAAGAAGCAATAAAATACATGGAGAAGATTTAGGGATAAAACACAGATCAGACACCACCAAAGAGTTGCCGAGAGACAAGTAAATGAGCTTTAGAAGAACTTGATAAGTCAAATCATCGGATTTGCTCCAAGAGAGGTGTAGAGCATGAGCACTCTGATAGCAAACATCAGGTCACCTTGGGGTGATCATCTGGCCCCTTAACTGCGTATCGAAACTATTAGACAGTCACATATCATGTCGATAGATCTAAAATGCAATTGGATGCAAAGCATTTTCAAGTCTCAAAAGACAAGAATAGAATTTTTAAATTCAAAATCCAGGAGCCAGTGTAGAGGTTGTTATCAGAGTAATATGATTGTACACGTTTGTTCCAGAGGGATAAGATGAACAGAGCACCGCTGCATCTGCAACCGCTCTATGTCTGCCTGAGCCCTTCCCTCCGCTGGCCTCAGAAATACCAGAGGCATTTAGTAATTCCTGGAACCAATTTCACAGGGAACTTGGTCTTTATTCCAAAAGTTTCAGGCTTACAGAAGAAGATACTTTGCCCATTAATACCTTAAAACGTCCATCTTTGGAAATTGCACTACAGCATTTTATCTTAATCTGTGATGACAGCATCCTCAATGCGTTGTAATCCTCCTATTTCTCAGGAGAGTTCACTTAATTCAGTGTCTATTAGTTTCTTGACAAATGTGATAAATCTGGTGCACTCATAGTGCTTTGTTCCCCACCAGGACTGTGAAAATGATCTATCGTAGTTACTGTAGTGCATTTAAAGCTCGGAACATTAATCCTAAAACAAGGTGTAAAACCTCAAGCAGCCCTCAAGCAGTCCCTATGCAGCTGAAGGTCTCAGACAGAACAGTTTCTCATAAAGATGATTAAACTCTCTCTTTCTGTGTGTGTGTGTGTGTAACGAATATACAGTAGAGCACATATGTCTGTGGCTCATCTTTTTACCTTTCAGCTGGTGTTTCTGCAGATAATCAGTCAGATTCCTCATGGACAGCAGCAGTGAGGCTGACTCCTGCGAACTTAATGCTGAAGGCAGGTTTTCACCACACTCTGCAGCCGCCTGTTGGTTAGTAACACACAGGACATTTATTTTGTTCCAATCTGCTTATGTGATATGGAAGGCCAGTGAGAAAGGACATATGCTTAATGACCAGGCTTCTTTCTTTTTTTTTTTTCTTCTTCCATAAACACAATGTGAGCTACGTTTATGTGCACCATTCGATCGGCATATCATGTTTCTGTTATAGTTGACCTTGAGATCAGCTGAGAGTCTCTCAAAGAGTTGACTTTGTGAGCTGCAGGTCTGAAACACAGTCTCATCTCCAGCTGTAGAGGAGGATAAAACTGCAAGCAAAGACACACAGTCAGACGCCCCGCACCATATATCTACCGTCCTCTAACTCTCTGTCTCATGAAAACAATTTCCCCAAGAATGTTAATAACTGTGAGATTACCTGCTAGACAGCTGATCCAAATCAAGTGCCCCTTCAATGCCATGGCTTCTGAATTTGGATTTGTCTGATGCAGTGCACAAGGCAGAAAACTTTGACACGTAAATGTATTGACTCAGTCTGCGGGGGCAAAGTTTCCAGAATTGGCCAATAACGTTGTCTGCAGCCAAGATTGTAGTCACTGGAATTGCAGCCTTGTAACATAGGCTTCTAGACTGTGTAGCATTATGGTGCTCAGCGCTGCAGATGCGACTATAATGTTTTCCATATAACTCCATTTCATATTTGTTTCTACAGATTTTTTTTTTTTTTTTTTTTTTTGTTGTTGCATAAAAATTTTGACCTTTCCAGAAATAACAGTGGTTTTGATTTCTCCTAACAAGGCCTATTTTTTCCCAGTATGTATGTCCGTGCTTTGTGCTGATGGGGGAGCTGCTAGTACACGCTAACCACTGTAGTTAGACTTGATACTGTTCTTCACACAGGATAACTGTACTAGTTTGGAGCGAACTATGAAGTCAAATATTGGTCTGACATTCCCACACATAGGCACACATATGCACACACACACACATGCGCGCGCACACCCACACACAGAACATCGGACACACTGGGTGACTCAGTGTCAGTCAGTAAGTTGTGCCATGAAGGATGACTGTGTAAATCATTCACTGTGGATGTTATTCATTATGGATGTCTGACGTTCTGGAAGAAAATGAATTATTGAAGCTTTAAGGAAGAGGGATTGAGCTCATTAACACAGAGAATTGCCTTTTTATGTCTAATTTAAGGAACAAAGATTAGTCCTTAAAATGGACCCCAAGAAGCGCCATTATCCTCTTCCCTAGATGTCCTCTCAACACACCACACGTCTTTGGCTTCTTGTCTGGATTTCTTCTTTTGTGAGCTTCCTTTATTTATATTTAATGAGATGTTATTCACAAATCTATACAGCGTAAATATGACACAGTTGATAACATTTATTTCATGAATAAAAAATGCTTATAATGACTTAAAACTGAAGGCCAAAGTCGTGTTGAAGGGAGATCGTCATTTTTGAAGTCCAGTCCATGAATGCCTAAGTTTTTCATTTTATGAACACATTTGTAGTGGGTCTGGACTCATGGCTTTATTTTGAAAAACTGTCACTGCAGTTCCATTTCCTGTCTGTGCTGTGTGTGGGTGTCTTACCTTTCCCCAGAGGCTGCTCCCACCCCCTGCCCGTGGCTCCGAGGCTGATTGCACTCACCTGTTGCCTGTCAACATCTCCAGGCCTGTAAGACAGCTGCGGAGTTCAGCCTCAGGGCCAAAGTATTATCGCCTCTACGCAGTGGTACACGGCTCCTCCTCATTTCGTCAGAGTATTTTGGAAATAGAAACTTATTGCTGTGACTTACCTTGACGGTAACCTTCCTATTTTCTGTTTTTTCCAGTGTCTCCCTCTGTGCCTCACACCAGCTCCCAGACCAGCAGACCAGAGCTCCCTCTCTCTCACCTTTTCGTTCCACTCTGGACTCCGGACTACCTTCATACCAACACTTTGTATCACAATAAAAACTGTTTTACTGTTCCACCTGTCTGGCCGGTTTTTGAGTCCTTAATCTCCATCTTGCCACAGAACACTATGGCCAAACATGGACCCCATCAGAAGAGCAGTCGTCAATCAAGCAATCCAATTAGGACTACACCAGGATATGCTGCAGGTACTCATGGACTCAATTCAAAAGCTCAGCACACAAGTCACTCACCTTTCAGACCAACTCACCTCTCGGCTTCTATCTCAACCCTCTGAATCTGCCCCTACTGCTTACCCAGCTCCCTCTCCATCTCCCCCCTCCCGCAAGGAGCCCTATGTTCCTCCTCCAGAACCATACTCAGGAGAGATAGGTAGTTGCAGGGGATTTCTGTTACGGTGTTCGTTAGTTTTTGATCAGCAACCCCTTAATTACCCTTCCGACCACTCTAAGCTAGCCTATGTGATCAACCTGTTAAGAGGCAAAGCTAGGTGGGCTACTGCTATTTGGGACCAGCAATCCCCAACATTAGACTCATTCCCTAGTTTCGCAGAAGACCTCCGCCGAGTTTTTGATCACCACCCGGTGCACACAGAACCCTGCTCTTCCTTCAACAGAGGTTTTGGTGGCTTTCGGGCTTTCGTGGCGGCCTGTCCTGTCTTTGCCTGGGCCAAGTCCTCCCATCAGCCCCCAGCTGGCCTGTTGCATCCACTGCCCATACCTACCCGTCCCTGGTGACACATCACTTTGGACTTCGTCACTGGTCTCCCGTCGTCTAAAGGTAACACGGTGATACTTACCGTCATAGACATAGACTCCCCTCTGCTCTTGAGACCTCTGAATTGCTTATCCAGCATGTTTTCAAACTCCATGGACTTCCCAGTGACATTGTTTCTGACCAAGGTCCACAAATCACGTCCCAGGTTTGGCGGAACTTCTGTAAGGCTGTGGGCGTGACAGCCAGCCTCTCCTCTGGCTACCACCCCCAGACTAACGGCCAGACGGAGAGAGCCTACCAGAGTTTGGAGTCAGCCATGTGGTGTGTTGCGGCTCACCACCCAGTCTCCTGGAGCTCCCATCTCCCTTGGATTGTACACACACTCAACTCCCTCACCAGTGCGGCCACAGGTATGTCTCTTTTCATGTGCTGTTTTGGCTATCAACCCCCCCTGTTTCCCGACCAGGAGCAATCCGTGGCCACCCCCTCGGTGAGGGAGCACATCAGGGGCTTAAGGGAGGTGTGGAGGACCACCAGAGCCACACTCACTCGCACTACGGAAGGAGATAAGCGCATAGCGGACAAGCACCGGACCCTGTCTCCCGATTATCAACCTGGCCAGATGGTGTGGCTCTCATCCTGCGACCTTTCCCAGCAGACTGAGTCACCTAAGCTGTCACCTTGCTACATTGGTCCATTTCCCATTGTTAAAATCATTAATCCATCTAAATATTAAATATTCTTTTGTTATATGGGTGTGTGGCAATTGAATTCCTACTGCAAACCTTACTACTGTTCCGTGCCTTTCAGCATTGCATCCTGCTATGTTGACTTCTGTTTTGATTGTTCGGGATAATTTTTTAGTTGTTGTGTTAGATGGCAGTCTATTAGGGGACATCATCTCTGTTCACGGGTGGCCTGTAGTTCATAACTTTGACCTCCATTAATTGGCTTCTGCTGAGAACTGCATGAATACTCAATACTCCACGCCGAGTATTGAGTATGATGGGAAAAGTTTCAGATGACTAGGTTTTTTTCGACATTGCATGAAATGTTGAAGCAGTCTTTTTTATTTTAGATTTCTTATGTCTTGGCTGTGCCCAATGTGGGGATGTCTGTGCTCTTTAATTGCTCCTCAAGTTAACTAGCTCTGTCTGTCTCTGTCTTGGCTCATCTAACATGGACAGATTATTTACAAAAGCACTAGACATACTTAGATGTAGTGGACCTGCACTCACACATACAACATAGCAATACAGAGCCAGACATATTTTCACACAGTCCCTCTGTGAAAGTGGTATAAAAGTGATGATGAATAGTGTGTATGATAGCAACACACTTCCCTCTTAGTCTAACCTTCCTCAAATACTCATGACCTTCTCCCTGCAGTGCTCCTTGTCTAGCTCCCTCACAGGTATTGTGCCGAATTAGCCAGCCGTGGAAAACGGCTACTCTGTTGTCAAATGATTCACATGGATGAGCTGCAAAAAGCCGAGCGTTCAGACCTAATTGGCATTCAGTAAGTCACTGCACTACCTGTTTCAAAGACGTTTCTCGTTTAGGTGGATCGCTGTGCCTCCAGGGAAAGTTTGAATGCATTAGCCACTGATAAATAGCTAATCATGTCTATTAGCTCATTTTAATTATCCCTTTTCTTTTATCATGAGGCTAATTTATTTTCTGCCCGCACAAAAAGATGCAGCAGTTGCAGATCATTTTACATCAATCAATCAATGAAACTTTATGGTGTAGAATTACCATGCAGGGTGGTATCAAAACACTTTACAATTAAAATAGTGCACAGGACAAACATAGAGAGTGAAAAACATCATAAAAACAGAAATTAAAACCCTAACCATAATTGTAACATCAAATAAAAGGGATGTTAAGGACGTAGTGGATCATAAAAAACTGTAGAATAGGCCTGTATGAGACACATACAGCAAACAAACAGTAATAGTAAACACAACGATGTTTTAATATCGATGAATATTAAAATGTTATTGTTTTGAAATGAATAGGTACCGTAGGTCTTAAGTCTTAAAAAGGGAGGCCATTCCAAAGAAAAGGGGCATGGTAAGGAAATGCTCCACAGCCAACTAATGTCTTTTTCACAAGAGGAATGACCAGGAGACCAGCATCCAGAGAGCAGAAGACACCTGCTGGTGTATATGGTGTGATTAGCTTGGTTATATAGGGTTGAGCAAGTCCATGCAGGGCTTTGAAAGTTAAAAGGAGTACCTTGAAATCAGCTTTATCTTGTACACGCAGCCAGTGGAGAGAAGCCAAAATGGGTTACAGTATATTTGCAAATTTTCTTGTTTAGTCAGTATTCTAGCTGCAGCATTCTGAACAAGCTAGAGCATAGGGCCAAGGGCTGATCCCTGGGGCACACCAAACATAAATAGAAGCACGTGACAAAAACCAGTTGTTGTGGACAAGTCAAAGTTTTTATTTGAAATTAACTGTTCTTTTATCTTCTTACAAACAAAAAGCAGTGACGCAACACTACAAACAAAAATGTGGGTGCTTACTTCAAAATAACAAACCAAGGGAAACCAAAATAGACTCTAAACTAGAGCTATTGAATAGAAAACAAAGAGACAGCCAACAAAAATCCTCATCCAAGTTGGTCCAAGTCCTACTGCCTGCCATGGTCAGAGTTTTCAAAGCTGTCAGAAGGGTGCAGACTATTGACTTTATCCTCAATAGACTCAGTTATATTTGTGAGGAAGCTCTGAAATTCATTCACACTAGAGGAGGAGGTGTTGGTAGGGGTCTTCTGTGTGAGTTTACCAATTCAGCCTAAGTGCGTTTTCTGGTTGTGAGAGGAGCCACAGAGTCAGGCAAATCAAGCAATTAACTATTCAGATTGCATATGAAAGTGTCAATGGAATCAAAATTAGCATTACAGTAGTCCAGTGCATTAGGTAAATGCTCAGGCATTATAGACTTAGCATTGATGTCAAAATTCATGTATCGGGTTCTGGACATTTAATTGGAGTACAGGAAGAAACAATGAAAAAGACTGAGGGATTACAAACTGGAACCTGCAAGAGAAATGAAACATCAGAGTTGATGCCCTTTCTAAAGATAAAGTCCAGTTTATTTCCACAGCGGTGGGTTGCAGTTTTCACATGCTGGGTAAAGTCAAGGCTACTCACAAGAACAATAAAGTCCATAGCTCTAAGGTCTGAACAGTCATTTATATGCAAATCTGATTTTCGGGCAGAAAGGGGGAAAGGAGTACATGAGAAAAATTACAAGATTGGGATTGGGAAAGGGAACTTTGCTTAGGAAGGGAGAGACAAGCACGGTACGGGGCAGTTGGAAGTGGGCCCAATCGTTCCAGCTGTGTTATATCAAACATTTGAAGTCTGGCAGGCGGCTCCAAAAAAGTGACTTTCTTCTCCCCTTATCCTCTAACCTTGCACACTAATTAACAAACTGTTATGGTAATAAAAATCTCTGCTGGTGGGATGAGGACATGCTACGAATAGTGAGAACCACCGACTGACAGCTCCATATATTCCATAGTACTTTAATCCTCCATTGTTCAGTGTGCATGAATTCATTGAGGAGAAGACCAGGGGGGAAAGAACATTTTTTTAACGAAAGACCATTTTCACTCTCTCTGCTTTCAAAATGGATCCCACTGAATGTGAATCAGTCCACAGTCACATAGTCAAAAACAAATGAACATGTAGATTTCTCCACACACAGGAATGAAGAAAACATCCATGCAAGGAAGCAACAGCCAGAAAACACACCAGATGGAGGAAACTATTAATTTATCAAATATTTATAAGATGCAAATGTTCCCCTGCCGGCTTACCAAGCTCTTGTTTACCACCTGTCTGCTTACACACTTTCACCCTTCCTGAACACCAGCAGGCCTGTGAGTTTAACTTGTGTCTCGCTGATTATTGCACCCACAGCTTGTTGGCTAGCATATCTGTGAGCTACAGACCTTTTTCCCCCGTAAACATTTCTGTTTACAATGTGCCTTTTTGTATACATTCATTTTTGCCCATAGCTTAGTGTAGTTACCTCCCATCTATATGTTTATTGTCTATTTCTTAATTCTTGTTTTCATCTCTCTCGGATTTCACTTGCATGAGTTTACGCCCTAATTGGTGGTAACTCTGCTCATGACTGTGTACTTGTTTACTGCTTACATTCTATATAATATGCCAGTATGAGCAGCTGCTGAGCGGTTCATTTCTACATTCGATTCCAGTGGGTTTTCTGAACTGGATGATGTTTCCAATCAACTTTTTTGCATCAGTAATTTATGGCTGCCATGGGAACTGCTGCAGCCCATGCAGGACATAGTATGATGTTCACATTATATTGTACACTCTTCAGCCAACATTATGATCACCTACCTATATCGTGTAGCCTCCAAAGCAGCTAGTAATGCTCATATATCCATTGTAGTTGGTTGGTTGACTGTTCAGCAACTACGCAGCTGAAAACATAAAGTGCAATGCACTTTATTTTTTATTTTTTTAATCATGACCAGTCCAACAGATTGTATATCCATATTTTCTTTTGACTTATGTTATGGGATCTAGTCTCAACTTTTGTTCATGATTTATGATAATGTTATTATATCTGATATTTTATGTATTTTATATATCCTTCCATCCATCCATCCATCTTCATCTGCTTATCTGGGGTTGGGTCGCAGGGGTAGCAGCTTCAACAGGGAGCCCCAAACTTCCCTTTCCTGTGGGATCCTGAGGTGTTCCCAGTAGTCCTGGGCCCCCGACCCCGACAGCGCAGAGATATGTATATAGGGCAGCATGGCCTGGGGCCTTTCTGTGCACGGTTTGCATGTTGGCCCTGTGATGAACACTTCAGGGTGTATCCCGATTAGCTCAAGCACCCCCCGCGACCCGGAAACCCGGAAACGGAAAGGAGATCTATATATATATATATATATAGATCTCCTTTCCATAATCAGGATACACCCTGATATATATATATTGATATATATTAATTAATTGATAATTGAGACTTTTGCATGACTTTTGGAGTAAATATGAAACTGCCAACTGAACTGCTTGATTGTTTGCTAGATTTAATCAGGTTCAAAATAATGTTCACCTCTGGTGTTGTAAATGCTTATAGAAGGCACTGGTAAAATCACACAATGCACATTTTAACTACACATTTATAACGGAATTGAAGAAATAACTGAAAATTTGATTTGATAGAAACAACAACAGAGTTCAGAGCCTACATGAAAAACAAGCAAACTAAAAGAGAGCAGTTTTCATATGCAAATTTGGTGCATGTATCTATAAATGGTTGCTTACTCTTTATGTTCCCTGGCGGTTCACTGACTGTTGATGTGCCATATTGGCAATGTGCTAAAGATTTGAAGCAGGAACTCATGCAACATAAAAGAAAGCCTGTTGTATTATCCAGAGGGGATGTGTGTCAGAGGCAGGGATATGCTCCACAGCTTCGTGTGAGAGGGGCACACAGAAAAAGCAAGAGTTCATTGTTTGTGTCTTTAAAGAGCACTACTGCCAAAAGCTGACTATCGGCCAAAAAACGCCCTGCCAATTTCTTCTTGTTCTGAAGAACAAAAACACAAGCATGAAAGCTGTAAGGGCAGACTTTGGTTAGGATCATTCCAGAGGAACTGAGAGATAACGATTTTTCTCTTCAAAGTTTCAAATTGTAGGAAGTGAGATTTCCATGTCTTTTCTGAAGACCTGAAGCAGGTTAAGGTGGTATAAATACCCTGAAAGTATCAAAATGCAAGAATGTAGCAACATGCAGCTTGAGCCATGAGGACTACAATAATTTAGTTAAAACTTCACCCATTTCTTTGCAAAGTCTGGAACTACAAATGTGCAGTCAATGCCTTCCCTGGGGGCCTATTTTCAAATAAGTAGTTGGAACTTGCTTTTTTTTTTTTCCTGAAATGTTGATGTATTCAGTCTTTTAAACTGAATTAAACTGGTCATCCGTTTGGCTCAATGCAGAACTTCCTCCATCACAATCACTGTTTGCATTTACTGCTGAGTTTTACAAAGCTACGACAGTACGACAGCACCTGTGCAGATGTCCTGTCACGCAGAACAGCCAATAACAACTCTATTAGCTCTTGTTGGAGCTCTAGCGAGAACAGAACTCGTTAAAAGAGAAAACCTCAGTAAAACTACGCCATGGATTTTTTCATATGACCAGAAAATTGTGAAACATAAGAATATTAAAGACTCAACACATAATTGTTCTGCAAAAATGACCCAAACACTATTTTTTCAACGTGAAATTTTATGACATTTCCTAAAGGGACCCCAAAATTAAAAAAAAAAGTGAAACTCTGGCTTTGTTTACATTTCCATATGGGTTGTACACCACTAGGGTCCTAAGATTGTCTTATGGGTCATTTTTGACCCGTGTGTTATAAAAGCATTATAAAAGCATACATGACAGAAAAAAGTTCAAAGGCCACATACACAAACTCTCTCTAACACACACACACAACAAAGAAACTGGATTCCTACTGATGTACGAATTCAACTTGAATTTGCACCTGCATCTGCACCTCTGACCTGCAGCTAACCCCTCACATCACACAAGATTTCAGACAAAACAAACAACAGAACAAACAAATAATGTAAATCAAATTCGGTGGAGAGGATATAAAGATGCCCCTGACCAAAGAACCCCCAGTTGGTTCTTTGCTAAAGCCATGAGTGGGCATTTCACTGTCCAGCAAGTCCTGAACCAGATTTTTTCGGAGGTTCAGGATGAGGAAGAACACTATGATATGGAAGAAGAGGTATCTGAAGAAGAAAACGAGGAGGAATACAACACAGACCACGAAGCCTACTCAGATGAAGAATGACCCAAGCTGATAGAGAGACATTTTTATCCAAGAACAGTAAAATAACATGGTCCTCATCAAACATGGATGGCACGCTAGGAAGAGCTGCAGCACAAAATATCACTAGGATGATCCCAGAGCCAAAAAGATATTCAGCTGCCCATGCCAAGGACATCTCCACTTTCCTCTGGTTCATCACACCAGCCATTAAAAAGATCATACTGGAAATGACAAATTTGGAGGATTCCCGATAATATGGAGACAACTGGAAAAATATGGATCAGACTGACGTGCGTGGATACATAGGGCTTTTGGTCTATAGGTCTCGTGGTGAGGCTACATGTAGTTTCTGGGATGCAGACAGTGAAAGGGCCATTTTTCATGCCACAATGATGTTGAAAGTCTTTCACACTTTTTCAAGAATCCTAAGATTTGACAACCGTGAGTTAAGACCAGCAAGGCGCGTAACAGACAAACTGGCAGCCACCAGAGACATCTGGGACAAGTGGGTTGAGCGTCTGCTATACCTTTACAACCCTGGACCTGAAGTCACAGTAAATGAGCAATCGGTTCCATTCAAAGGTACATTTTTATTTCGTAATACTTACCATAAATTTATAAAATTTATATTTTTGCTTTGTTCATTCATGTGATTTTTTTCTGTCACACTCACACTCACTACTGATTGTAATCTTTGTCTATTTTTTTTTTTTTTTTTATCAGGTCACTGTCCCTTCCGGCAGTATATGCCAAGCAAGCCAGCAAAATATGGCATCAAAATATGGGTGGCCTGTGATGCAAAATCCAGCTATGCATGGAATATGAAAGTCTACACCGGGAAGCTTCCCAGTGGAGCACCAGAGAAGAACCAGGGGATGCATGTTGTACTTGATTTGATGGTTGCACTGAGGGGGCACAACATCACGTGACAACTTTTTCAACTCCTATGAACTCGGCCAGTAGCTCCTGAAAAGGAAAATGACCATGGTTGGCACTGTTCAGAAAAAAAAAAAGCCTGAACTCCCTCCTGCACTCCTCGCAAAGAGAGGGAGAATGGTCTTCTAGACAAAGTTTGCCTTCACCCCTACCATCACTATTGTTTCTTACCTCCCAAAAAGAACAAGAACGTGGTCCTGCTGAGCTCACTGCACAAGGCAGCTGAAATCACTGATTGTGAAGACAGGAAGCCAGCCATCATCCTGGACTACAACCGCACTAAAGGGAGCGTGGAAAACCTCAATAAGGTTATTGGAATGTACGGCTGCAGAAGGATGACTGCACACTGGCCCCTGGTCATCTTCCACAACATCCTTGACGTCTCATCATACAATGCCTTTGTGATATGGCAGATGATCCACCCAACCTGGATGGCTGATAGGAAGAACAGGAGGAGGATCTTCCTGGAGCAGTTGGGAAAGGCTCTTGTCACCCCATGCATTGTAAGAAGGGAGCGCCTCCCCCACACATAATCCTCTGCAGCAATTGTGAGAGCTGCTCAGGGAGCTGAATCTTGTCCTGAGCCACTTGACGCTTCAGCTGGGTCAGGCAAGAGAAAAAGATGCAATTTCTGCCCCTCAGAGAAGGACTGCAAGATGAAAGTTGTGTGCTGCATGTTAAAATACGTAAGCAATACATCTGCAAAGCCCATGCTCACGTTTGCACATACTGTTCCACATGTGCTAATGTTCAATGTTGAGCAAACTTTTGCTGTTTTGTTAGACAAGAGAAGAGAAGAGAAAGAAGATGTATTTGAAAATTCATGTTGGGATCACCTCCCACGTGCTCTAAATCGAACAACAGAGAGAGGCCTACATGTCCCCCCTGAAGCATGAGCCAGAGTTGTCTGCCCGCTTGAAAAGGCGCCACAACCCCAGGATCCCCCCTTAGGGTGTGCTTCTGAGTTTGAACAGGAGGGCATTGGCTGGACGCCAGCGCCCTCAGCAGGGGTCCCCGTTGATGTCACACAGGTAATAAATATGCTCCGTGGCTCTCCATCTTCACTTTTTCCCATGCCCAGTTGCAGTAGAGAGCTGTCCCAGCTTTTGTCTCAACCGGATCACCGAAGGGAGCAACACTAAACATTTGGATCCTGCCACCACAAAATCCTGGGTCTGTCTTCAAATCGCGGGACGAGCATAGACGGCTGTTTTCCTTTTTGTTTGTTTTCCTCTTTTTTTGCTCCTCAAACTCAGTGCAGACTGCCACGTGATCAGCTATAAAAAGAACAATCTGATCTTCCCCGCTGCCGCTGTGTCAACCGATTTGGTTCCCCCCAAATTCCGGTTCCCCTTTACGCTGATTTACTGCTGAGTCATGCGTAGTTGCTAAGTTACCGTGCGTACTTAAGGAAGAAACGCAAATAGAAACACAGCTGGGTGTACGGAAAGCGAAATGAAACAAGCCAATGTGTAGGTTACTGGTATGGTATTTATTGTATAACAAAATAAATTGAGAATACATTTGTTCGGCCATTCTTTGTCAATCTTTGTGTAAATGGATGCCAGCTAGCATATCTGTGCGAGAGTAGCCTACGTTAAGTAAACCTCACTGCCGGATCACTTACACTAGTTAGTCGCTTCGAAATGGACTGCTAGCTAACTGGTTAGCATGCTCGACTGACGAACTGATGACATTATTTTTGACGTATAACGTTCCTATAGCTTCCCGTTCGTTTGGAAACGGGCAGAGCGCCTGCGAATTACATATTTCTGCTCCTCGGAAACACCCACCGGATAGTGTCCATATTTTTTATTAATTCACGAACTGTTGAACACATGTTTACCATTTTAAGAACATACACTGACATGACAAACGCTCTTCCTGGCCGCCCTTTGGGAAACTGGGTTGGGAATTAGTTTATGCCCTGGGTTAGCTCCAAGTAAGGGCATGATTTATACGAAAGTCAATGATCCGTTCACTGAACACTTCAAATATTTTTTTCCCTGATAGCTTACACATTATCTGTTATCTCTTGCACGACATGCCCATAAAATAGGCTATAGGTCTACATAATTATCATTGATCGATCAACCAGTTAAACTGTAGCATATACACAAGAAAAATTCAGCAACAAAGCATGGTATTTATTTACTCATAAAAATTCTAAAAAAGTCAACAGGCGTGGACTCGGAGCTAAGAAGAGGTCACGTGGGATGCTGGAGCCAATCGCAGCCCACTCTGGGTGGTACGTCATCACGGTTAGGTCAGGTGACGTAAATGTGAAATGGTGAAGTAGCGCAAATGTGTGCTGCAACTCGGGTTTGGACATTTTCCTACCGAACTTCAGACAACAGGCTAGCATAGCAACAGTAACCAATGGGGGCGGGGCTTAGCGAAGGCTCGGTGGCCAAACCATTTGTTGTGGGGGGGGTTACAATTAGGAAGAAAACAAAAAAACAAGTTAATATACTGAAATTTTACATAATCTTTCACTAAAATAGTTCATCTCAGTGGGTGTTCGCTTTATTGGTCTAGTCTGTGGACGCGTCCTCCGGTCTGGTCTCGGTCCGTTCCTGGAGGGGTGCCGTCACCGGTCTGGTCTGTTTCGGCTTAGGTCCTGGGGGGGGCGCCGTATCTGCATTAGCCCAGTCCAATACTCTTAACCAATTAACTCCGTAGACATGTTCCGGTGCCCACACTGGGAATGGACCTTTACATACATACATACATACATACTTTGCATTCATATTCAACATTACATACTTTTAGGGCTACATTACATCATACATTTCAAACCCCTCCCACCTAGGTGCGGGGCGGCAGCAATGCCGCTGCGCCACAGCTGCTCGAGTTGCAGCACACATTTGCGCTACTTCACCATTTCACATTTACTCCCTCACTCTGGAGGAGCGGAGCAACAAAAGTAAGAGACTTTACGTCTGGGCAGAGACAATTAAAATAGTGTGCATTGCATTTTGTTTTGCCGTGTCTTTTGTTTATTTGAGATTCAGTTTATCTGTTTGCTTTGTTTAGTTTTCTTTCCCTTAAATCCCATAAATTGCAAAAGTGATTGATGCTACAGATCTCGAGTCGGCCGTCACGTGATCAGTGATTGCGCAATATCACTAGTTAAAGGACCAATACCCGACTCGTGAACTCCGTTTGTCGGCTCGGCTATTGTGTAGTGATATTGTAACAATCAACAATCGCCTTCCTTTTCTTCCCCTCACACACATTCACACGCGGCCGCCCTTCTTGGCTCCGACAGGTGCGTAATCCACATCACCCTGTCACCGTCTTGGCTGACGAGTGCGTAGCCTACGTCACTCCGCCACCATCTTGGCCATTGCAGACATCACTCATGTGACTCTCCGGCTCTCTCTCACACACACACACCCTCAAGATCCATAAATAGACTGGTGTAATTGCGGTTGCTGTTGCTGTGCTATGGTGATTGTCATTGCTATCACTATTTATTAGTGTTGCTGCATATGATGTTACTATTGCTGCCGCTATAGCTATCACCATTGCTAGGGCTATCCATATTACTAACCCATCCTTATTACATGTGTGTTACCATTGTAGTTTAGTAGCTGATGTGTGTCATTGAATAGTCAAACTATAACAGCCATTTATCCAGAGCGATGTTATTTTGAATAATTATTGCTGTGAATACATTCTGTTATATGTTATACCGTCGTCGTGATTATTGTGGCTATAATTGTGACGATGGCTGGATTTATAACAGCCAGTGCTCGGATTCACTCCTTATGTTAACCTGTTTGAGACCTGACATTTATTTTTGCTAATTTGGACATTGGTCCGTGGTAACAGATTGGTGCCCCGAAATTTACTACTCCATAGTAAATAATTTTAGATATCAATAATCAGTTTCATAATCATTGATATTAATTGCCAATCTCCAAATTAACCCTACTAATGCACAAAATAACTGGTGCCCCATGTGAGGCTGTTTTATTCCAGCTGTGTCACAAGAATAGCACAATAATCCAACTATGAATTGAGAACGCTTTTGTTCACAATTTAAATTTTTAAGCAACATTATATTGATATTGTAGTATACCGAATATTACAATAGTTATGATAATTGCTGTAATATTTCAGATTACGTTAACACCATCACATTACTAACTATTAACTACTGACATACTACATCAGTGGCTCCACTGTAGTGATGATCGCAGTTAAGGTTTTATAAATTGAATGCACCCTAGCGGGAACACAGACCTATTCTTGGACTGCGAGTCCTGTAGTTTGAAATCACGTGAATTACTAACCAGTCACAGAGGCACAGGACCGCCGTGTCACCTCTGAAATAATTTGCAACCATAGTGAAGACACCTTTCCGAGTGTCATAGGTTGTGTAAGCCACAGGTTAAAACCCACCTGTGCATTCCAATGGAATTTGAACTTGCTTAGTAAGCATTGCTATTAAAGAGTATCAGAGATTCCCATACCCTTGGAGCACAGGACTCCGAGCAGGTGCATGACCCAGAACTGCAGTCTGCGGTTGCCAGCCTTATGAGGCTATCCACTGAGGATCTAAGTGACCTTAATAGCTACACCGTTAGCCAGTGTGATGATGAAATCCACAAATCGGTCATGTACATAAGTAACCCAACCGGTGAAAAACGCACTGTAACACAGGTGCTTGGTCGACTAACGCTGCTTTGCAATCTTAAAGCCAAATTGATAGCGGCAGAGAGTATTGCGCAGCTTAAAGCGTTGTAGGCCAGTCATCAAGCTGAGCAACATCGCAACTGCAGGACGAGTGCAAACGGACAGCAGGGCTCTTGACAGAAGAGAATGAAGACATTGAGAACCTCCGTCAAGAGTTGCAACTTTGCCTCCATGCCGCGAAAATTGAAGAGGGAATGGAGAGCATGGTAGCCCGGAGTCATAGAATGGCAGACACCGAGCTGTTTGACCCCAGTTCTGACCTGGACGTGGTCTCCACCCCAGAAGAAATGGGTAAGTCTCAGCCCACAGAGCCCTTAGGAGAGGAGCTACAGGCTAAGCTCCATGCTGTCCAAGCGCGGGAAAGAACTTTAATCAAGGAGCTTGACGCCGCACAGCAGACTGCTCAGTCAGTCCAAGGCACACCGGCTGACCAGAAAACCAGGGGCAGAGAGCTGATGCCCCCTGAAACATGGTCTGGTCACACTACGCTTGACCAGTACCCACTGACAATGCCTGATGGTAAGAATGCAAAGGCATCTTACCATCAGGCATCTTACCCAAGGAGTGCTCCTCATCCATCGTCAGCACTCCATTACCCCTTTTGAGGGGAGAAGAACTCCCACCTTGACAGAATCCAACAACAATCTTGAACGACGATTGGGACTTTGCGCCCATATCGTCAGGTGAAATGTACACATGGCGTGGTCCACGCCCTCACTTTGTTCCTGCTCCACAGGTTCCTCCTGCACCACGGAAAGGGGGGTCTCATCCTCCTTACCGGGAACCAATACTCCAACAAGATTCAGAGGATTTAGGCGACGCAGGTCTCCACTGAGAATAGAGCATGCGCACACTTCACCTTGAATCTCTTGCACGAGATATAGAACATTTCGAACCTGGGAACTGGTAGTCAACGATCAAAGAATACTTAAGAGAAGTAGAATGCTGTCTCCTTGACTTGCCCCATGCTTCTGCCAGAGAGAAGCTGTGCCTTATCTGGAAAACCACCTCCAGAAGTGTCCATGTCTTAATGGAGACACTCCCGCCGGTGATCAGAGACCGCTATTCAGTGCTTTGTCAAGCCCTGCGGGAAGAGTACTCCCACTTCACTGACCCGGCTTCTGCTGCTCTTTGTGCGTTTGGCATTTTGCAGAAAAAGCATGGTCTTAGAAGAAGACCATGCCTTTAAGTCCCTCTTTCTCCATAACTTACATGAAAGTATGTGTTGTGATGTGACCATGCACTGCCGTGCCAGCAATCTCACAATGCAGGAGATTAGGAGGTTATCACAGTTAGCAAGCAGAGCATCAGACAGCAGTGCCAGGGACCTGGAGATCCAAGCACGGGCGCTGGCAGACCTGACACTGGAAGGCCGCGAGAAGCCCCATGTCAAAGTCGATGAACACACAACACAGAACTCCTTCAAGGATGGGGGCTCCCAGCAACAGAGCATGGAAGACTTTATACGGAAGTGTGTGGCTGAAGCAGTGTGCGGAATGGATTTTTCCAATTGCCCGCCAGCCCAACCGGAAGCACCTAAGGAACCCGATATCAAGCAGCCATTGGCATGACTAGGCCAGATACCCTCCTCACCCGCCGCCAAAGTCTATTTTGTGGGTTGGGGAAGAGGACCAACTGAACCCAGGGCACTCCCTGAGCTTCACACACCCTGAACGAACAACAGTCACCCTGCTCCCCTGATGTTCTTGGGAGAGCTTGTCCGTGATGGCAATGCACGCCGCATATAAACTTCTGTGATGATAGGGGGCTGCACCCGCTCCTTGGCTCTGCTGGATTTTGGTTCTGAGATAAGTCTCATAAATTTTGATCTGTTTGCAGAGGTTTCCAGAGCAATGCTCTCCCTCGGCAAACCACCTTCCTTGGAGGCCTGTGACGTTAGCATCACTAGCTACACGCAGGTTAAATCTCCCTTCCGCTGTGAGCCAAGACCTGTACAATTCCTTGTGTCAACGGGACAGTTCGCCAGTTTTCGTGCAGCATTCCTAAAGAATATTAACAAAGAATATACTGTTGGAAAAGTTCCTTACTGTTGACTATTTTTCCTTTCAATAAAATTTATTCAATAGTAATTTCTTCACATTCAAACTATTATGACAGTTGGATTGTGGTAAAATTAAAAAACAAAAGAAAAATAAATAAAAAAATATAATAATCATATGCACTGGTGAACATCTTTTTTCACTGTTAGAAAAAAAATATATAACAAAATTAAATAAAATAAATAATAGGATGTTTCATTATACAAAATAGATATTGGATTTAAGATTCAATTAAGCTGCTTTATTTTAGGGCTTTGGTGAAGGTGAAGGACAAGGGGAGTATACAGAATGTTAAGACCACACAAGGGTTAAAGCACTCAGCAGATAGATATATATACAAAGCACAAAGAGGGTTACTATCAGGAGCATCGGCGGATACCTGTTGTAAAGGCCATGATGAAGTGCTGAGCACATTCCCCACTCAAGGTTACGTTCCATGCAAAAGGTCACAATAATAATGAGCACATTCCAGGAGTACATGACAATTGCTACATTTGAAGGGAAACAAATCTTTCACATACAGTAAAATTGTCTGATTATTGCACTTTGAGTCCAGTTTGTGTAATGACTCTCAGAGGGGGGAGTTGACTAGTCTGGTGGTTACAGGCAGGAATGATTTCCTGCGGTGCACCTTTGGGGGATTGAGTCTTTGTTCTGAATGCGTCTGACCAGCACATCATGGAGTTGATGACAGTCATTATCTAAGATGACGTTTAACTTTGACAGCAGCCTTCTCTCTGACACAACTGTCAGAGAGTCAAACTCCAACCACACAACATCGCTGGACTTTCGGATCAGTTTGAGTCTTTCATTCTCCATCCTCAAACTTCTGCCTCAGCATGGAGGTGTAGTGGACACCACAGATTCATAAAAACATCCTCAGCAAATTCTGGCAGATGTTGACGGACCTCAGCTGCCTCAGGAAATAAAGGTGACTCTGGCGCTTTCTGTAGAGAATAATGTGTAATTTGGAGAAGTTCAGCCCCTAGACATTAATATTAATATAATAGTTCAACAAATGATGGCAAACAATCATGAATAAAATTATAATTTGATTTTAAATTTGAAATACCATATAAAAAAATTATAAAAAATAATAATAAATAATAAATAATAATCGTCAATAAATATATAATAATGTAATGTTAAACAAGTATATAATAATGTAGGAAAGACCTAAGACCCAAATCCAAGACGCCATAGGGCTCCCAGTTGAAAATAAATGAAAAAATCTTCAGCTACATCAGTGATACAGAGCAAGAAATGTCTTGATGGTACTTGAGTTTGCCAGACTTTTAGCCTTTCAGTTGCTTTGGAAAAAAAAAAAACAAAAACTGGTTTGTTGCTTTCTTCCTGCTCAGGCTTCTTGTCGACTGGATCATGAGTGGCTCTGGAGTTTAACTTCTTACAGAAGTTTGATGACAAATGTAGTGGGCATGTTGTCTCCAGCTGGGGATTTTTGGCACCGCCTGCTGGAGAATTTCCGGTCTAGTTTGTTGGAGCTGGGGTTTTGTCTTCCAAACGGGCTACCAGGGATATAACCCCTAACTCACATGCCATCAAATATCTGAATTGTAATAACATTAAAATGAGTTCTGTGATAAATGCTTTCTCACTGGATGAACTTTGTTGTTGTTTTTACAATAATGACGTGGTTAACTTTGGAAAACTCTCATGGACAGATTCCCATGTTCATCCCTATGTATTTAGCCACAAGGGGCACCATTACCAAATGCACAGTAACAGACATTTTTTCACAATCAGATGCTTTTACTCCTAAATCTCATATCCCTTACAGTAGTTTTTTTTTCAGTCCAGTTTTTGAAGTCAGGGTTTGTATCACCTGGATTTAGGAAAAAAGAAACAGGTTTGACGTGAGTTCTGCTCTTAGTTCAGACTTTCACATGATCATTTTGGATGTCATTTCAACAAAACTCTCATGTTCAGTTTTACAGCCTCTCAGATTGGTTTTGTCCACCCCTCTGATATGACCCATAGGCGTGTCTCCTGCAATGGTGCCCCTACAGCTGCAGGTGTACTGAAACACAGTTGTCATGGTTACAATAACAAACATCCAGCCTTTTCGGCTGTCATTGTTACTACGACAACCAGGTGTCGTCTATCAACTAAATCTAACTATTATGTCACAATAAAGTGCTGACAGACAACCTGAGGGCTCCTTTATTTTACAAGGTGGTGGTGTTGCAATGTGTTTGTCAAGATGATGTATGCAGTTTATGGTTAGTGTGTTTTTGTGTGTGTATTTTTTTTTTTTTTGTGTTGACTTCCATATGACACAGTGTGTACATCTGTGTGTGAGTGTGAGCGTGTGTGAGAGAGTTATGGGTTTAATTTTCCCCTTTATGTGACTGTAAATGAACGCTATTTGAATAAAGCTACGGAGGCTCATAAAAGCGTCTGTGTTGAGATAGTGGCTGTAGTTAAGTTCCTTCTCAGATTCAAAGTACTGAGCGAGCTGATGGGCAGCGACAGAAATGAGAGCAGGGAGGAAATTATCCGACTCCTCTCCATCAGTTATGATATCTCCAAAGCATGGTTTAGACTAGTGATGATATATTTTTCCTCCGTTTTTGTCCCCTCACCCTTAAAACTGACCTGAAAGATCAGGAAGCGGAATACAGCATAAAGTCAAATCATAATATGGGTGGAAGCCCAGTAAACTCCATTTCAACTTCAGGCAACTCGGCAGCAAATTTATTCCCATTTCTCATTTGATTCCCTTATTTCAGATATAAAAGGGGCTCATTTCAAAAGATATATCAATTCTAATATATCGGTTTTAGAGAGACTTTTTGCTTGCTGACATTCATAAGCCCTTTTTTTTCTGAAACGCAGGTGATTATAAAACCAGAAAATGAACCAATTTGTAAGGGAATGTCATAAAAGGACCCAACAGAAAGTCTGAGTTAGTATGGAGACATTAGGAGCTGATTTATTGATATAGCCTTATATTTTAATTTACCAATATTCAAATTGTCGTTGCAGACAACAGAAAAGAAACAAGTTCAATGCTTGCTAAGTGTTCCGGTTGTCTGCCTCCGAGTAAAGGTGAATGAGTGCAGGGTAAGTAAGTGATAGGAACCCTGGGCACTTCTCTTTGTCTGCCTCCTCATCAGCAGCCACAGCTCACACAATTAGTTTGAAATTTGTTTTGATTGTTTAGTATTCATTCATTCACCTTCAACCGCTTATCCATTTCCTGGTCACCAATTAACCCAAACTTGATGTCTTTGGACGGTGGGAGGAAACATACACTGGCACAGGGAGAACATAGAAACTCTGCATAAAAACCAAATGTAGGAAAAAGCTAATGACCCAAATCGAATGATTTGGAATCGTGAACTTCTTATTGTGAGGCAACAGTGCTAACAGTGCCCTTAGTTCAGCATTTATAACTATTTTAAATCTTTCATATCTCTGTGTAATTGTTTTTGTTCCTTATGATTTGCAGTGGGGTTTTTTTTTTCTTGCCTTTAGCACTTCAATTAATATTCCACATTGTAAGAAAAAAAATCTAGTTTTCAAAAGAATTGAGCCTGGGCACCTATGATCAATTTCCCAGGATTCTGAGATTTAATTTTTTTTATTTATTTATTTATTTTTTAATCTGGTATATTCTGGGGTCAGACTCCCTCTTCAGAGGAAAATGGTGGAAGCTATCATCACTGAATGGCTACGTGTCACACCTTGATTCCTCAGTTAGTACAAGCTGTTTCAGAAATGGGAAGGTTTTTAGACAGTTTGGAAACATCTTTGGAATAAACTGAAGTTGTCCCTAACTAACCCTAACTCTACTTTCTTCAGTGAAAATGGCTTGACTGGGTCATGAAGCAGCTAACGAACTAAATGTCTTTAACCTCAAGAAATGAAGAGAGTAAATACAGGACTTCAATTCATTAGGCAGCCAAAAAGATGATTCCAAATAAATGCTAGTCAGTCCAGACTGTTCTGTAAAAAAATGAGTCCATAGTTCCGTTTGTCATCAGGTTATTATAACCCATAGTAAGGTTTTGTTGCTAGGCGACATCTAGTGGCTGCAGTAATGACCATAGGAGCAAAGGGAAAAGTGCAGTGACAGGTGTTTACTTCAGGAGGATTGGTCAACAAAACACAGGAGATCTGTGTTCCCTTCCCAAGTAAGAACCAGTTTCTGTAATCCATGACTGTTCAACGTTAAACATGTTGTTATTATTGCAATGAGGTAAAAAAAATCTTGTGACCTTTAAAAACTATCTTTGTAAAGTTAGGCATGACAATCTGTCGTCCATGTCAGCAACTTACGGTATGCCGGCCACCATGGAGGTGTGGTTTCAGAAGACTCTCTTGTGGGTGTCAAATGGTCCAGCTGGCGCAGGGTTAGCGCATCCATCGACTGATGCAGGTCAGGTTTATGCAGATCCTCTCACCTCTGGCCAATTTAAAGAGCTGTTATTGAACCTCATGAAAAAAAGTGAAAACTGGAATATCTCCAGATAAATTAGGATTCAGTCAGAAATGTCACATCTCCATGTGAACAAATGCATAATAAGTTCTCAGGCACAGATCCTGCCCCCTCCTTCGATGATTTCATGAAGTGTCTCTTGGGTCATTGGCTATTTTTACCATCTCGTCTTCTCACTTCCCTCTCCTGCCAAGGCGCAGCAGCATTGGCATATGAGTCAGAGCACCAGAGGGCGACACATGCAGTGACGATGCTAAATGAGCAGAGAAAGATGACTCAGGTGTCATTTACCCGTTAACCTGTTCAGTGGGTGGATGCTGGGTGTAGGGTGAACTGTGAGTTTTAACACCACAGGCCTTGGGCGGATGTTGAGCTGCCCCCTCATCAGAATAAAATGCCATTTCTGTCTTTGGATTTCTCTGTAGTCAACAATTTCCATCACGAATCCCCCAGCCTCACCCCTGTCTCTGCTTTTTCCTGAGCTTTTCTTTTCTTTTCTTTCTTTGATCCCAGCACACAAATCAATACTTTGAAGATTCAGTCAGGGAGAGTAAATAAGAGCCTCTGCCCCTTGCAGGTGCCTCCAGCTGAAGAACTCATTTTACTGTGCTGAAAGACAGAAAAACTGGATGAATGGCTGCTCACTGCTGTTTAACAATGTGAGTGTGATATCCTCTGTCAGTCAACATCATGCAAGCAAAATAATAACCGATGAAAAACACAATCTTGTTTAACTTTACAAAGCTGCAGCTAAAATGCATTTATTTATTTTTTTGCTCCTTTATTTTTTGGTCCATCTGGGTTCCATCACACATTTACAAGCCAGACAGTGTGTGTGTCTGTGCTTGTATGCCATTTGTTTGGATACTGAAGGGCATGTTGTGCAGCAGTTATTATACCCTCTGCAAGGGAACCGTCTTGAATGAGTAAATCAGCAGCCCTGTGAGCTCATGCGCAAATGTTTGCACCACCTGAAGCTTTGTGACTAATTGACTGATTATTTGTCTGCAAGCAACAGCATCTGGTATCACGTTCAAGGTGCACACACAACCAAATACTGTCGCTGACAAATGTAACCTCCCCCACTCTTTTCAGAAAGTAGAGGCTGATTTCGAAATGCCACAATATGCTGCAGTGTGTTCCAGCTAAACCAGCCTTTTCCCCTAAAATGCCAACGCTATAAAACAAACAAGAGAAAAAAATGCGATCCACTGATACAATAGCTTGGTTTAAATTACGTTGGGATAGGCTGTTTTTAATTTAATGGACTGTAATATCGTCCCAGTTTTCCATTATAATCTCCAAATGTGCCTTTGCAAAGAAAAAAAAAAGAATGTTCAGGCTAAACAGAAGTTTCAGGAACAGTTTTAAACTTATATTTCTGGCTTCTCTGCCTCATAGGACTTGATGGAGAAATGTCGAGATGAGCATGAGAGGGCTGATGACATTAGACATAAATCACAATCTGGTCAGAGACATTTACTGATTTGTGGCACAACATGCTTCTCCAGCCTAGTTTGCTATGTGGGACATTTGGGTTACCTCATGGAACCCACCCCTCATAACCAAGCATTTTTTTAGCAAATTATTAAAATGTTATTTTTCTTCTTTCGACTGAAGTAGAAATGGCTGAGACTGCAAGGAGCAAGCCAGACTTTCCCCAAACGCAATGCTGTTACTCTTACACTAATGTATTTTGATTATAGAGTCACTTCATAAAGGGATAAATGTTTTCATATTGTCATGATAATGCTTTACAAGAAGAAGATGATGGACTAAAGAAGGGGGGTAACCAGGGTATCCCACCTGCCGTTAAAAGACAGAATTGTATTTCACAGTCATATAAGATGCGTTCCCTATTGATCTGATAAGGGTTGCGTTTTGTTCTGTATTGTTAAAAATCCATGTTGGGCAAATTTAATTACACAGTCGTAGGGAAGGCAGGGTTGCATTGAGACCTGGTTTCTGTAGAAGGCTTCATCAGCGCCTACATGATTTTGAGGCAGAAAAGTAAAATAAGCAACAAAAGTGAACTAGAGTCACAGGGCTCACGCTTGGCCATCTCTCCTTGCTGAGTTACCTTGTTCAACAACAACCAGAAGTATTTTTGCAGAGCATTTTATGTGACAGCAAATTTGACCTTTAACCATGTACATATAAAATATCACTTCATTTTATCCTATTCATTTTTATTTTTATTTTTTTATTTTTTATTTTTTTCAAATTGGGCCATAACCATCTTTTTTTTCTTGATTATTGAACAAAAGCGTGTTTTGTGAGGTCACTCTTGACATGATCTCTGACCTTGGTTAGCTGTCACATTGCAACTGTTAGCTGCAGAAAACTGGCTATTCTTCAAGGTGCACTCATTGGCCCTCAGTTTATGTAGTGCTAATGATAGCTTGATATAATGTGTGTCTTTAAATTGTTCACAATTAAGAGTGAACTGTTAACAGCTAAATGTTTTTGGAGTTAATGATGCAGCAGATTTTGATGGGCGCTGGTAAATAGCTGCTTCTTTGTTTTTAAGGATGTCTTTCACTTTAGAGCTGCTTGTTTCATGCATCATTTGTTACCATACAGTCCTCCTTACTGACCCTTCCACAGCTGCACCAATCCACCAGGTTCAGGCCTTTACTTATCATGCAGTCTGAAGCAGCAGCAAGGGTCTGTGCCCATATGACAAACACAAACCCAGCTTTTAAGAGTTTTTCTGAGATGCTAAAAAGCTGCGTATATGTGTTTTTAAACAAGCTTTAAAACTTGAATTGCTTTTGTATCAAATGCTACCACCATTTTAAGGTGATGATGCCTCTTTTGTACCACATGGTGTAGTTTGTCATCTCAGTCTGATTGTACACTTAAGGACTACATCCATGGCAGTTGCTGCAGCATCAAAATATGTAGCTGGTTAGCACCAGGGAGAATTAAAATGAAAGATAGTTGGAGACAGATGGTGAATCAAGAAGAAAAAAACTTCCACATCACATGAAAAAAACAAAAAAAGCAAACGAAAAAAAAAAACAAAAAACATTTCCCCTCATTTAATCACTTTAATGCTGGATGTTCAGTTATTAGAATATTCCTCTGTATTGTTATGGGATCAGCTGTGGGCTGCTTTCGGCTGTACTTTCTTTTGAGATGATGATAGAGAATTCACAAAGGTAACAATCAGAAGTTTTGGATCAATCACAATGTCTTTTGCAGCACATCTACACTTGAGGGAAGACAGACCATGACATTCAGTAACATTGACATATTTTGTACTCATAAGTGACAATTACCAGATAAACACTGAATGCCTAAAGATTGCATTCCTGTTAGTAGTGTCACTGAAGGGTCACTGCAGTCTGAGCAAGACTGGAGAGCCCCAGACAGGCCTCATAGCTCTCACATTTCCATTCTGAACCAACCCTAAACCCTAACCATTTCCATCCATGCGTTAACACATACATTTGATGCCAGCTTTTCCTCAGTGTCAGCTAGGACTGGCTCCAGCCAGTTGTTGTTGAGCGGCCAGCTAAACTGCAATTTAATCTCATCACCTACCTTGACACCAAGTTTATTGAATACCTGAAATGTTTATTGTGTTCTTTTAAAATTTTCACGAACACAGATGTTATACTTGACTCTGAGTGTCACGCTCCTTTTCAAAGAAGCAATATATAAATGGCTACTTTTAAAAAATATTCAGCAGGACAAAATTTTGTAAAAGTGGTGATAACTTGGGTTGGAGACACTATTGTTCTGAATGAAGGTTGACCAAGTGTGACAGCCTTGGACACCTATTAAATTCAACTTTAGACCATGCAAATACAGTATGACCCATTTCCCTCTTGGGCCTGGGCCTCTGTTAATTAAACCACTTTCAATGGACAATTCACTTTTCTTCAAACCTCATCTGTTTTTACTGTCGTCATGGCAGCAATTCAGACCGTCAGAAATTTCATTGTGAATGTTTTCAACTGGGAAGAAAACGAAGGAATTTCTGTTTAACTGAAAATGAATGGCCTTGAGTTCTATCATTGAATCATGTTGCTGATCCAGTGGTTAGTCTCCAACTGGCCCTCAGGTGAACCATCTGCCCAGACAGACAGACAGATGGCCAGATGGCCTAGCATATTTACCGACCCGGGGGTCCTACACATAGACAGGCTGAGAGGAAAACTGGAGTCTTTCCACTTTAGCCTCATGCAAAATAAACACACACAAACAGACTTTGTTTGTCACAGATGTGCACACAAAAACACATCCACATGGACTTGGATGTTATTTTCTGACCGTGCAGACTTCAATACCATCAAAAGCGAATAGTTAGAATGAGAGTCTTGTGGAATTATAAAAGGATATTCTTGATGCTTTTTAGGGAGACCGAGGCTCAGCTCCTCGCCTCTCTGTGGTCATGCTGTTAAAGTTCTCAATTCGAGTTTGAATGATAGCTTTTACTCCAACCAAGGTGAAGTAAAAGCAGAGATAGGTTAAAGGTCCCATGTTATATAAGGTTAGAATATGCTTCTTCTTTTTTTTGGGGAGGGGGGGTAAATCAGGTCTAGGTTCTATATTAACACAGTGAAAGTGTCAAAGGTTTCAAGCCACAGAGAAGTGCTCCCAGCCTGTATTCAGAAACTTCTGCAGCATTCACCCACAGCTCAAGCCCTGCATCATTCAACCTCTCAGGAATATTTTCCTTTTAGCGTTTGCCTGGAATTTGCAATATATGCTTTGTTTTGGCGGGTTGCAAAACTACTGAGATGATTTTAGTTCTTAAAATGACAAATATATTGTGGTTTTAAAATCTACCACACTGGAGCCACAATTCAGACTCACACAGACAGGTGAAGCAAAGCAGTTAAACTTCACAACAAATGGTAATGCAGGACGGTAAAATGGGTGGATTGAGGTGAAGTCGTGAAGTCACTGGAGCCCGGCAGATCAGAAACACTAACAAAGGGCTGGATGTGTACTGGGTGACCTGGAGGTGTAGGAAACAGCAGATAAATCAAAGAACCGACATACAAAATTGCTGCGCAAGAATTGATTTCACTGCTCGATGCAATATGGGGAATGGGGACATGCACAGAACAGGGTATAGGAAAGCACAGAAGAACACCAGGAAAAGAAATGGTTCAGAAGTATATCTTCTTATGGACACCACAATTCAAGCATGATAGTATATAAAACAACCTGTATGTTAAACTTTTCACTGCTGTCAGCAAAGACTCTTGACCTTGAATATGACCTTAGCCCTGTCACAGTTTGAGAAGTTCAGATACACTGCAATGCATCAATGAACAGAATCAGCAGACTGGATCATGTTCGACTGAATCAAGATGCAGTCTGAAATGGACAAATGATCTTATTCAGCAATTATTGCAGGTATGTTAACAATATTATACAAAGCAACCTTGGACACACAGCTGTCGTGACATTTTTCTGAATGAAGCCAAGAGGTCATGCGTCAAGAGAGACAAGAGCCGATTAATATATTAAATCGCCACCAAGTGGTCAGGGGTGTGAATTGCAATGTGTCAAAATGACAGATGGCCTTCAGATTTCTGTCACCATTTAAAAAAAAAAACAACAACAGTTGATGACAGAAAAGAGTCGGTTAACGCGGCCCCTGATCTCAAATGTCTATTATCTATCTATCTGCAGGCAGTGCAAGCAAATGCAACAATTCACAGCAGCCACAGTCCTCTCAACTGGGTTATTTGACATCACATCAGTTTTTCCTCCCTCAAGTCAAAATGGCAACACAAACTGTTGGGATCACACCAGTTGACATGTTTAAGTCTGATGCTTATTGTTATGTTAATTTGGGAGTCCTGAGTGCAATTGGAGAGTGTAGTCAGCATGAGCTTTCATCCACTGCTATAATCTGTGTGGCCAGCTGAAGGGGAACTGTCAATTTTGGAAAATGGTCTGTGTAATAAAAACATGAAACCTATTAAGTTGCTATATGTCAGAAATGATGATGAAAGGTTTTCAAAGTCCTCCAACCTAAACTGAAACATGCTGTCTGTTTTTCCCTTCAGATAGGGTCATGTGCAGGCCCTAGGCTGCCATTACTCCCACCGCAATAAACTGTAGCTATGGGCCATGATCAGCTGCATAACATGCGAGTTATGGGCACATTTTTTACCGGACTGTTTGTTATCTGCAAAGTAGTTTTGACATCAACAATCAAAGCAACAGCAACAACAGAAGTTTTTGAGCCTCACAACGTTCAAATAAAGGCAGCCTTTTCTCAGTTGGCCGACTAGTTTGCAGTCTGCTTCAGTTCCTTTTACAGTCTCTGAGCTCCAGTTTGTCTTATCTCCCAAGTCATTTTCCTTTCAGTGATTTTGTAATCAGGCTTCTCATCATGACTGTCTCCAGCCCGTTCTTAATAGGTTTCCCTGTGGCTAATATCAGCTCCTTGTTTCTGTATGCCATTAGCCTCTTTAATGAAAGCATGACCCTCATCTGCAGCCCTGCTTCTATCTCCCTCTCGGCTCATCCAAGCTCCAGACATCACAACAGAGGGGTGATGGAAAATGTCACATCTCGTCCTTATTCAATTTGATATTAGCTGTTATGATTCCTCTGAGCCTCAAACAGAGTTAGTGTTGGAAATAGTGAAGAAGGAGTCATTCGGTGGTTTTCCTGCTTTGTTTCTATGAGCGTCCATGTGTGATGTTCTCTTGGAGTTTCTTCCACATGCTGGGATCGTAGTATGAGCTCAACAAAACAAGCAGAAGCCTGCAGATTTTCATTTCAACAGCTGTTGTAGCACAACAGCAAAAGGACAATAAAAAACCTTGAATGGGAAAGACAACAGCCTCCTACTGTACCTTTATTAAAAGGCTTAGTTATCCCTAAATAATATGTTTTTGAACCTATTTCTTAACTAGGTTTTTGCATTCCTCTCAGTCATTCAAAGGCTGTTTGGACTAACCAACCACATTTTATATCTTAAATGCACATCTGGCTATTTGTGCTACCACATGTAATACTACATTCTCTAAAGAAGTTGGCGCTGACCTGCAGATTGCCAGTCGTGGTACAGACTATGGCTCACACAGAAGTCCCTCTGTCCCCTTGCTTTATAGTCTATTTTCCTTTTTATAAAATGATACCATGTCATATTGAATGCTTGAAACAGCATATTGAGACCATAAACTAATTAGGAAAACATTCCCTGCACTAATGAATCAGGTTAGAAGTAGGAAAAATTTCCCATAGATTTCAATAACACAGGAGTTCTTTTTACAGCCAGTGGACTTGGCCCCTGATGATTATTAGCCACATGAAGGTTTTAGGCTCTTCTGACTTCACTTTATTAAAGTGGACATTTACTCCAGATAGGTAGTCTATAATCTATATATAATCTGTATATAATCTATGACCGAGACACACTGGTGTTGGAACATGCTAACAATATCACATAGATTTCAACAAATTGTTGATTTTTGATCAGGATTGTTAAACATTTATAGAAAATTGTCAGAACAGTTTGATAAAAATCCAACTCACCTACCTTCAAACCGCTCAAGCATTTTATTTCAATCAGTGTAACAGAACATATTGAACACGTCTCTGCCTTCCTGGTGGGGAAGGGCTCCTTGAGCATGACACTGACAGTTCGTGAATGAGAGATTGGAACAATTCTGGGGAAGTTTCCAAGAGTTATCCTTGCTATTCTTCAGCATTCAGGTAGAAGTTTGGCAATGCAGTTAAAGTATCAAGAGCAGCGAGGTAAGTTTGAGAGCTGCTATAAGATGCAGCAGCTGCAGGGTGTACAGTTTAGCAGTGCTGAACACTCTCAGCTGCGAGCACTTGCTGTACAAGGAGAAAATTTGTTAGCCAGTCGCCACCTGTGCTGCTTCGAGCAAACGGAACTTTTGTCACTGGGTAGCATGGTAGTATAAAAAAAGCGGTGCAGGCAGCAGAAGGTTTGCACTTTTGTCAGTGTTGTATTGAGGAGGGCAAGGAAATGATTACTTCCTGGAAGCAGTGCAAACCCAATACACGTCACAGTGAAAAAAAAAAAAAAAAAAAAAAAAAATATATATATATATATATATAGTGACTCTCCAGAGCATGTGTCGTCACACTGCTCTGTGCTCTGATGTGAATGTAATTGTGACACTGTTAAACAAGCTTGTAGCTGAAAAGGAGCATTATCTGGTCCCTTTGCATAACTCTGGTTGAAATTAGTTTTCTAAAGTAGAGCACTTTACAATTATTATTTATTATTATTATTATTATTATTATTATTATTATTATTATTTTCTCTACATTTCAAGCTGGCAATTCAGAACTTGCTTTTATATTCTCACAATGCACACTATAGATAGTTTTGCATCTATTGCTGCTGTCAAATAATATCAGACCAGCAGATAAATCGTGTCATAGTCTCTACCTGCAAGATTTTGTCACGATGTTGAGGGTGGGGGGGATGGTGTGGGAATGAGGACCCTAATGCAGGAGCCAGAGAACCAGGTAGGTTAATTAACAAAACCAAAAACTGCATAACAGATACACTGACGATGACCAAAACCAAAAACTACAACGAAACTGAGATGGAGGGATGACAGGAAGACGATCAGAGAGACACAGGCAGAGAGACATGGGCAGAGAGAGACACGGGCAGAGAGACCGGCAGAGAGACAACATGTGATGAGGGACAACAGAAACACAGACAGGCAGACCAAAGGAGAACAACAAACCAGAGACGCAGAGAGATGACATCAACAGGGACAAGAGACACAGGCAGAGAGACATGGAGACAACATCACCAAGTGGACATGAGACAAGGATCTAACAAGTTACTAATGGATCAAATGAGGGCACCATTAATTACATCATGATAGGAGACTGTGATTAAACGCTGCACCAGGTTATTCTGATCATAGAGAGGCAGTTGATAGAGCATAAGGTTTAGGTGGATGGATGGGTCAACACAACACACGAGTATGATACAGTATTAGACTAAGAGCAGCTGTTTGTGTTGTGTCTGTAGCACATGACTGTTTGATGTTAAATATTCTAACCTAAATCAGCATTTAAAAAAAAAAAAAAATCTAACCAACCTATGATCACTACTATGGCAATGAAAGTAAGTGTGTGTGTTTATTACTATAACCATGACAATGGAGGTAGTCTGGTCAAATGGTTGAAACCAACGGCCTCTGGTTGTTTAGGTTAGAGGACTGGTTGCGTCCTGAATATGAAGTAGACTGTTGCCAGTTTGAGTGTGACCAGTGATAAAATAAAAATGCTGACAAAGACTGTTTTAAAGTACATCTGCACCTGCAACCCTAAACTTCTCTTAACTACAAACAAGAAACTGGTTTAGAAGTCACAGACAAGCCCGTACAGATGGCGAACGGTACATCAAACAGTTAAGGTCTATTGGATTGAAAAAAAAAAAAAAAAAGAAAAAAGAAAAGATAAAACCCAGCAAAAAACAAAACAGGTTACACACACATTGTTGATAACATACTTGAGGTTATGGTGCTCATTAAAAATGGATCAAATTTACAGTTTCTCTTAAAAGATCCAGTGTTCGGCTTAAACAGGCCAAATTAGTGAAAGATCACAGCCCCTGTTACTGGGAAGATCGTTGACAGCAGGACTCTGGTTTCCTGCTTGGAAGTGCCAAGTGCCCATCCACCATGACCTCCACACCCTTGCAATGTCCTGCGATGACATTAAATGTTTGTGTCAGACGAAAATCGAATCCAATCCGGTTGTCGTGGCTGATACAATCAAGCATCTGTTGCCTGTCTGTCACAAGGGACCGGCTCTGTCCGTCTTCCTGAGTTTCTCGCCTTTATTTTTTTTTTACTTATTTAAGTCTGTTTTTTCCTTACTCAGCCTGAAGAAAGAGCAGCTCAGTAATGTGGACCTAAGCAGATTTGACATTTGTGACATGAGGGATCAATAAAAAAAAAATTCAAAGATTTAATACAAAGATATAAAGAAGGCGTCTTGTTATTTGGTTCACTTTTACTCAGAGGATGTTCTCTATTATTTTACTTTTATGCAATACCGCTTGGCTAATCATCAAACTTCAGCTGGTTTGTGAAAAAACAGAAACTCTTTATTTGCTTTACTTACTTTTTGTAATTGGAGAGGATGACAGGAGACGAAACAGGACAATGATGATGCTGACCCAGCGTGCGGTCTGCATCCCTCCGTGTCTCTTAGAAACACAACTGCATATGCTCCTGCTTCACCGCTCTATCTCCCACCTCATCGCCCGCCCACATCAAACACACAGATTCACTCTGGACCTGCCTCCATCCTGCCCACCGTCTATTTGCACTTTCTCTCCCTTCCACTGCCTTGCTTCTCCCTTCCCTCCCCTCTGCGGGTGCCGATATAGCGCACTAATCACCGGCGTAATGAATCAATGGCCCAGCCAATAACCATTACTTCAAATTAGAGGTGCTTGTTCCTGTGAGGGAAAGCGGCTGACACCTTCATAAGAGCCCCTTTCATTAGTGGCTATTGACCTGGCCAAGCTAGCACAGAAACCTGCAGGACAACATGCACAGTGGGAGGCGGGAACAGCGGGTGGGACAGCTGCAATGAGAAAAAAAGAGATAAACTGCAAGTGAAAGAAAATCCAAAGTTGTTTCCAGTAAATAAATCTTGGCTGCAAATAAATTCCCTCTGCCAGAATTTATCCTCCTTTAACAGATGGGATTGGGTTCACTGCTTCTGAGAGGCAGAATTACTGTACGCGTATGTGTTAGTGTGTGTGCACTTGTTTTGAGGCAGGAAAAGTATTGGACGATGCAAAAAATTGCAGCTTCTCTGTTTCTCTCTTTCTTTCGATTGCTTTTATTTCCCACCCGCTCCGTCGGAAGCACAGAACTGGTGCATCGATGTAGGTCACATGTAAATCAGCGCGGCGGGTCGAGTTGGCGTCGCTTCCCCGGTGGGATGGCCCAGCTGAGACATCATGCATCAGCTCAGCTTGCTTATTGTAAGGCAGCCTCTCACACTGTTGGTTTATGGATCACTTATGTAAAGCCTGTGTTATATGTGTGTGTGTGTGTGTTTTTTGTTTTCCTGCCAAGGCTGGTGTTTGCTCACTGACCCACAGATGGCAGTGTAGGATTGACTGTTTGGTCATCATAATCCGGTCTGATACTTCAGATGGAAAACAGGCAGGCTAAGGTCAACACACACACACACACACACACACACACACAGCCAGCTGCGAATGATGATGACCCATAGAGAAAATAGTACCACAGACAATCGAAGGGTTGACTTGCATGCAGAAGGAGGTCCATTTGTTTTTTTCCTCTGCTCTGCTTGAGTGGGAGGTGGGTTAATTGTTGCTCTGTGCCCGTGTGAAGGCAGCGTGGTGCAAGATAACCACTAAGCTGTGAAACCCTGCTAAATCTCTGAGGGATGTGCTTAGGATGCAACCAACCTTTTCCAGCTGTCAACCTACCTGAAAATCGTAAAAATATTGGCAGCCCACATCAGAGCCAACAATACAGAAGCCCGCTAATGCCTCCTGATTTCATAACGATCAAATATTATGGCCTTGAACTGAAACAAGGTGAAACTCAATTGTTCTTTTTTGCTAGTTAATTTCTTGATGAAACATCTTATTCATTTTAAATCTTCTGCTTGCTCACCAGTTATCTGGGGTGTTATTCCAGCTTCTGCTTCTGCTAAGAAAGATGTCATCTTTTTAGCACACAGCAAATCGTAAACATTAAAGTTGTTATTGTTTATAAAGTACCCCGCCCCCCCCAAAAAAAAAGATTATGAAGTTCATTTAGTGGTAAAATAATACAAAAAAATTCTATATATGCAACTCTTTAGCATAGGAAACACTGATGACTGAAGCTGATGTTCATGTCTTATCTCCCATAGTTACTCAGCAGTTAAATTAGGAAATGATCTTGGCTCTAATAGAAATTATTCCTGGATTGTTATGTACCTGTGAAACCACAACCAGGAGGAACATCATGAAAGAGCCAGATTTCTTGTAAAATTTGCGCAACTGCTTTAATGGACCATTATAAGTAGTGTTTCAAAGTTTGAGAGCTGGATTAATTCCATTTATGTGCATTTACCTCCCATTCCATCTGTGATAGCACTGTTTGCAATGATCACCGCATCATCAACTGAAGGCTTATTTGATTCTGCAGGTTTTTTTTTTTTTTTTTTTTTTTTCTGGTGATAATTTGGAATTTCTCTTTCTGCATCACAAAACACAAAAATTACTTCAAAAGGTTGGAGAGTGTCACTGTTTCCGACCTATATTATTAGAGATGCACCAGACACGGGGCTAAAAATATGAAGTCTGTCCTCAGGGTGGCACTGGAGAAAAGAGAGAACATTTTCATTTAAACTCTGTGTGCCCATTAAATCGTATAAAGTTGACATTTTAGCCTGAGGTTGGTGTTGAAAAGTTTATGAAGTGAAATCAGACACGCTGCTCGTGTAACTGTACTGCTGAGATCTTGTGATGCTTGTCTCCATCGCCAACTCCCCACCTCATTTTGGTTCACCTATAAAAAACACAATATGTTGTGCATGTTATATTTTTTGCATATAACATTTTTCAAGCCAGACAATGAAAGTGTTGATTGTCATTAACACTGAGTACAGTTCACTCCCACTGTCTTTGATTTGATCTCCTTATGAGTTGACGAAATATCAAACATTTATCTTTTCTAAGCAGTGATTTGGTTAACAAGTTGCTTTAGAAACTAAAGAGCTAAAATCAGCCAATCTCAAGAATGTAATATATATTTCCTCATCTGATAACACATCCCAAATCTTTGAGAAATTGTTTAGTCTGAACTGAAAGATGTCTGATCTGAAATTAAGTTTTCATGTTCCTGATTTGTTGCCCACAAACTCAGATAAAATTGGTCACTCCACATCAGTGGTGCAATTTGTGCACTTAATGGTTGACAAATAAATGACAGCTACTGTGAGGATATTCGCACAGGAACAAAGAGGGCTGGAATACAAATGTATATAAGAAGTCAACAAGAAGGCAACCAGAGAGAAAGGTAGAACCAAAGGGACTTGGATGTTGCTACATCTTAGAAATTCCGTATTCTACAGTGCTGCAAAGGGGTCAACGCTGGTTGGTCGGTGAGGGGACTTGGGCTGACCAATGAGGGGCAGCTTTTTCTGATGCAGTTTGACCAGGTGATAGGGTGGACACACTGAGGACATCTAATGGATAGGTGAGGAATGGCAGAATCTGTGAAACCAGGGAGAGGATGCCTGGATGGATTGATGGTTGTCAGGGCTTAAAAGCAGACCTTCAAGCAGGACGTCCTTAGCAGCATCCTCAGTGTAGATTAAAGATGTGGTCTGCGTGTAAAGGCTTCGCTCTTCATCTCAGCAGAGACCGAACTAATAAAAATTATGTCAAACTGGAGGACAGGCTCACCAGAGGGGGCATCAAGACACTGCAGGAGCGCAATGAATATGATTTAAGTCGGGAAAATAAACACAAATAAACAAATAGTTTCAAATTTAAGATTCAACATCTTTTTCCGTCAGTTGCTTCCAATTTCATTGTTAATGGCTGATAAACTGTTTGGCAGTGGGAGTGTGAACCGTTTTTAACCTCGAAAGGTGAGGTTGCTGCCAGGAAAAGTTTGAGATTCGCTGCTGTAGAAGCACTATGGTAATAAACTTGGCAAACTCAGCATGGAGGCAAGACTGTGCGAATCTGTACGCAATCATTATGCCTGGCTCTTGTTTGCCAAGAAAATTGTTCAGCATACAACTTCCACTAATGCTACCAAAATTTAAGATTTCACTTTTCTCTTCGTGTTTCGGTCGAGCAGATTTCACACAAGCAACAATGTGCTTTAGTTCTGAAAATGTCAGACCAGCTACACCATCCAATCATCAAAAGCAGGTTAAAGTCTGATCTGAAGGAGAGCTGCGGAGACAAGTGAGGACTACAAATGTGCTGGCTTGTTCACGCTCACTGCAAAAAAAGTCTGTTTTGCCCTCATCTTTTTTTCACAAGGGTATATACCATGAATTTCTTTCTGACACGCCCTCCCTTCCACTCCCTCTCTGTTTCCTCTCTTCACAGCGTCAACATTTTATTTTTCTTTATTCTAGCCGCTAAATTATAAACATAACTCAATCCCTGTAATGACGAGGACGACAAAGTTCCCCTCTGACTGGCAATCCACCAGTAACTTAATCTCATCACATCTACCCGCCAAATGGCCTTGGTGTCCCATGCCTGTCTCGCAGCTAATTTTACTGATGGCACCATCTTACACGAGACAGGAAAGTGAGTCAGTTCGATTTTCTGCAGCAATCTTCTGTAATTTTTATACCTTTCTCTCTTCTCAGGGCAGTCAAAGGTAGCAGTTAGTATGTCATAATTAAAGGCAAATTGGCAATAGTCGAGCAAGGATTGAAATAGCCAATTAAAAGTGCTTCGAGATGAACTACCTGAGCCCAACTCAATCAATGAAAACACTAGGGACTCTTTATTGTGATGAGAAACTCTGAATGAAAGCTACTCTCCAAAGATAGATAATAGTTAGATAATTTCATAATATTCTGCAATGTACGTGGCCTCTCTGGATGAGTAATTTCTGCTCAATAACATGAGACCACAAGGCAAGAAGTGCACAAGTGGATGTGAATAGAATTTGAATGAAGGAGACAGAAGAGCTGGAATGGAGTAACTGTAACAAAAAAAATTACGTTTATGGTCAAGCTTTCCATCCTTCCCACTCTTACAAGTGGCTATTTTGCTTAGAGCCGCACTTAACAGGCAAAGGAATCTTAGTTTTTGCAGGAATCACTTCTCTGTGCTGCTCAGAGCCTTTCCTGAAGGCATTTAAGAGAGGAACCAAAATCTAATTTGGTATATGATTCCAGGACATTTGCTGTAAGCCTCAGCTGCTGCGGGACTCACTAACTTTATTGCCTTGGCCCTGATTAAAAAGACCTCAATAAAATTTTCTCAGCATCTTTCACTCTAACTGAATGCTACGTTGCTGCAATTACAGTAAGATTGTAAACAAGCACTGCCCATCGCTGAGGGAATGTGAATGCAAGCAAATGTGACGATCAAAATGTCTGACTGACTTATTCATTACCACACATTTCAACCTCCAACCTCGTGATGGTCAGTGCACCACCATCCAGACTGAAACATCTCCAAGGTCCTGTCTGACAACACATGACATGGTTCCCTAATACTGATCACCTGCTGATACTTGTGGTGTGACTGGCATTTTAACATTTTCAGCCTTAAGTACCTCGACTGGCACAAATGAAATTTGGTGCTGGGGAGAGTTATAAATATTAGTAACTTCTGTGATTCTGTTGCAATACTATAAGGAGAAGAGTCGCTGTGACAATATTTGCATCACCATTGCTATCACCTTCCATGCTTAAGTCAGCGAGCACGGCTGGCATTTTTATTATTATTATTAAAAATCAGCATCTTCATTATGGCTGTGTTAGCATGTTAAGACAATAAAACTGCAAACTTTACTTATTCCTAATCTTTCCTTTGGCACCACTGTGCTGACATTCGTTATTAGCATTAGCATTTAGCTCAAGGGAGTCCAACAACAACAGAGAGAGCTGTTAACTTGGCAACAGAAGATGCTTTGTTTGCTGCTGCAGTATTTTTTCAGGATGACAGCAGTCCGGTCGGCTGTGCAAGAGTAGACTCACAGCGTCACAGAGCACGATGATTCCGACTCCTAGGCTTTGGAGCATTCAGTGAAACATTGGTGAAAGTCAGTAAGAGCATGTACATGAAACAGTTGAAGTTTCACATTGTTCTCAATGTTACAAGTTCTCCGAAATGACCAAGTCAATCCCCACACTCTTTTCCTACAGCCTGAATAGATACCGAAATAGGCGTTCAGCTGCTTTATGGAAATGGCTTGTGTTACATGAAACTTATTCATAAACTTTGATACCTACAGTATGCCGTCATGTTGATGATAATGAACATGGTGAAGGTTGTAGATTATTTATGAAAAAAAGCAAAGCTGTTTCACACAGAGAAAGAACAGTCAGAATACATTACATTCAGCCTTGGCCTTTTGTATCGTTTATCAACACTGTAAAGTTATTTTGCTTGTTTTCTACTTAATTTCATTATCTCTTCATTATCATAAATTGATGCATAGTAACATTACACTTCTTGTTATAAAAATGTAAAGCTCTTTAGTCTTGAATATAAATATACCACATTTTTCGCACTATAAGGCGCACTTAAAATCTAATCAAAAATCTAATATATAATATATACAGTATATATATATGAATTCTTGTTGTGCTTACTGACCACCAATTTTGTGGTACACTGCGCTCAAAAATCTGTCGACTTTGGTAAACGATGAAGCTGCTCAGCTTGATGGAACGTCTGAGCATTCCTAGCTGACACATAGACGTTGTATTAATGTTGGTCCTTGGTTGGATATGGGTTGCAACGCCAGACAACTTAGATAATTAATTATGTAGTCATCATCCAACATTTAGTCAATGTTACCTTACTATAATAAGATGTCAAGCCAACGTTAGGTTTTTAACGTAAACCCCATTTTCGAATCCATATCGTATTCCAATTATTATCAAATGTTGTTTTACAACGTTGTTCCAACGTCACACTAACTTCAGGTGTTTGCTATCGCTGGCAATGATAAACCAATCAGAGAAAAGTGCAGTGCCCTTACCTCCGCCACTTTTTGTAATACCGGTGCATACTGTGTTTCGATTTATATGTTTTATCATGCGCCTTATAACCCGATGCGCCTTATGGATGAAAATAGACCTGTTCATTGATATTGCGCCTTGTAATGCGGTGCTCCTTATTGTCCACAAAATAAGGTAATTATTTTATTTATTTATTTATTATTATTATTTTTTTTTTTTTTGAGTCTGACATACTAACACACAAATTTGCATCAAACTTACTGTGATTGTCAGGATACAACAGGTTTGGAAAATCCTGTTGAGGAGCTGAGGAACACACTTATACAAAATATTAAATCACTTCATGGTTGATAACATAAGCCCACAGATGCACAACAGATGGGTCCCCTCGCTGCCTTGATTCAAAACTGCATCATGAGGAAAACGAATTGATGACTCAATTAAGCTGAAAAACTTCAGGCTAAACATTTGTTTCTCAAATGACCTTGGACACATGTTTAACTATTTTAGTGCAACAAGGTACCTCACACCTTGCTTCCTCACACACCGTTAACCTGTTATTTTTTATGCCCTCTCCTTTTTTAAATGTAGGAGTGACTTATTTGTGAGGTGATTAGCTCAGAAGGAAAGACATTTTTCTATTTGCACTCTAGCAGCTTAAAAGCAAGTACAAATGAAGTACACTAACATATCAAATCAAATCAGATTTGTTTGCCAAAACATAACAAAGTCACATCAAGGCACTTTACATATAGAGCAGGTCTAGACCAAACTCTTTATAAAATAATTTAAAGAGACCCAACAGATCCCCCGATGAGCAAGCACTTGGCGACAGTGGCAAGGAAAAACTTCTGGTCAGGCAGAAACCTCGAGCAGAACCAGGCTCGACCGGTTGGGTTGAGTGAAATATTTCATTCATATGAAATTTGAATGTAATATTTTGCTTTAGATGCATGTTCAACATAGCACAACATGGCATTGTTTATTCTTAATTAAGTAATTAATTAATTGATTTATTTATTTACTAATTAAATAATTATTATATTCCAGTTTTTGGAATATCTTCAGATTTCATGTTTAAAAATCGTTCTGTGTGTGTGTGTGTGTGTGTGTGTGCCCTTGTGTCCGATACGCCCAGCTGGAAGACTCACTGATGGTGATGCCTCTGCAGTGGGAATGTGGACATGTTGTACAATGGGAAAGGATGTGTTATTTAAGGGGAAACACACTCTGAAGCAATATTGGAGTACAATATAGTTATGACTGTCGTAATGTGTCCCTGAACAGATTCCTGAATTCACTTCTGGAGGAGATGGCAAATTTCACAAATGGATTAAAAGATTAAAAAAAAAAAAAAAAAAAAGCTTTCTGCTGGTTGCACACACACACACACACACACTCAAAACAGAAACTGTTGACAGTTTTTGTTTTGGTTTTTTTGGTACCTTTCTACAGCTGCAAGTGGGCAAAGCTAGTTCATGAGACTGGCTTACTCTGAGCTAAATGTCTTTTTTTTTATTAATTTATTGGATGAACATACCAACTTTAAAATGACCAATGAACAAGTTTAAAATGTTCAGCTGATAGATTTGCATATTGTGCAAGATAAAAACCCAAGATGGAATTCAACCATCAATGGCTATGAAGGTTTAATTCTTTACCTTCCAATAATTTATAGACTTCATTCATCATCACAGTGGGGCTAAAGGAAAACAAGTCTCATTATGTATGTGTCACTTTATAAATACTATGTACCAGCATTCATGGCAATGGAGCAAATTTGTCAGTTAATGAGCAGATTTAACCTCCTATGACCAATAATAATGATTTAATCTTCTTAAGGTTGACCAAGAATAGATATTGCCAACCTTCTTTGCAAAACTCTGAATCCTTCTACTTTAATATGGCAATTGGGTTGTAGTTATTAAGTATTAGTCAGAGATCCAAATTAATAGTGTCTCTTGAGATTAAATTGGTGTTTTGGGTATTGTTTCACTTTTTATGGTGGTGTACTGAGGTTAACCTTGATATTAATTTGAGTTTTTATTTCACATGAATATTTTTGATGTTAATAGTACAGCTTTGATAGTCAATCACCAATGAACTACCTCGGCCCCAAAGAAGTATAAAAAAGTAATTTAGAGTGAAAGCAATGCAAGTTAGCATGTGGAATTCTTCAGCTTCAGCATAAAACACATTAAAGCTGACACATTTAAACATGATGTCATGTCCTGAAGCACACTGTTCTCAGTGTTGTAATTTACAGTTGTTTTTTTTTTTGTTTTTTTTTTTTAATTCCTACTCCCCTTGTGTTTCAGTTTGTGTACCCTTCCTCTTGTGCCAGTCTGGTTGGCTTTCCCTGCCCTGATTGTGTTCACCTGTTCCCAGTTACCTTGTGTATATATAGTCTGCATCTCCCTTTGTCCTGTGCCAGTTCATCGTGTCTCGTGCCGTGGAACTAAGCCATCTCACAGTTCAGTCCATGCCCTTTGCCTTGTCTAGTTGATTTATGTTGATACCTTGTATAGTTTCCAAGCATTGTCCAGCTTATTTTTTTTTCTAATTCTATAGTCATTGTGCTGCTGTCTCTACTGTTCATTTCATACTGGTTTGTTTCCTTCAAGAGTAAACATAGTGTTATATATTATATATATATATATATATGATGTGTAAAGGTAGAGCTCCCACACAGGTAGGCTGATTAGATATGGGGGGTCCTCATTACTTCATTTATATCACCCCTGCAGGTAGAGCACTAATGTGTGGTTTTGGGAATGACAGCTTGTTTATTTTGATAAATGATTGAGTACCGGACCTCCGGTTTCCACCTACTGCCTCCCTGCATGTAGAATGCCAGAAGTCATGATGCACTATCCCTGCTTCTGCTGACAAATGTCACTGTCGGCGTCATGAATTCATTGTAGTTGCTCTGTGCGACGACAGATCGGATTAGACGCAGGACTTAGAGATGGCAAGGGACTGGGGACTTACTTATTAAGCATTTTAATCAAGTTTTCAATTACAGTTCCTTTGGCTACAACACCTCCTGAAGGATTGCCTTTAACCAAGTCTCGCTGTCAGCCAAAAGATTGTGTGGCAGGCTGGACAGCAGAGCAAAAAGCTGCAGGATTTCAGGCTAAATCCCAATTCTGTCCTTTTCTCCGGCTCTCTCTCACTTTATCCACAGTGATCCGCAAGAGCCCCCGATGATAATGGGCAATGGACCTCCAGACTCCTTTCCAGACACACACATACACACACACACTCAGTGATGGAGCTGAGGGTGCAGTTTCCTCTGTCTACCATTCTGCATCCCTGGACCTTGTTTCCTCAGTGATTAGTTGGCTAACTGGATTACTCTGTCCTCCATCTCTCCATCCATACATTCCATCATTTTTTTATCCTTTCCACCTTTGTTGCAGGTTTTACCTCCCTTGCCACAGATTTTGGGAAAAAAAAAAAAGAAAGTTTATGAAAGACTTTCACTGCAAAAAAGTACAGAGAGCCTCTGTGAGTCACTTATCTTTGACTTATCTTTGACGACTATCAGCCCTTTGCAAAGCACTTTGCCTTAACACACCATTCACAGTACATTCACCTATTATTCTAATGGAAAACTGGATGAAAGATTGAAGTAATTGCAATTTCCTGTTTTTTTTCGAAAAAGTGTATAGGTGTGCTTGGAAATCTAACTGGGAGTGTGTGGTTTGAATGTGGCAGCCACTGCCAATGTTAATCAGCAGCTTTAGTGGCACGTTGACAAACTTCCCCTTGTACCAACAGCTGTGTGAGCAATAAACACACATTTAACTTTTTCTTTTGGCTGAATCCAGCTGGAATTGTTACTGGTCCTACTGTACCATTCAAGTGGGTTTCCCTGCTCGTGCCAAATGGAGGGCAGCCAGCTCGGTTGCCTGATTCGGACTAACAGGAAATTATACAAAACAGACACATTAGCTGAGTTAAGCCACTTCTGGAGTCAGTGACCATTCATTTTAGATTTACCAATCATTTTTTCATTCTTTTACTTCCCCTCAACTCTCATTTCCTCCGTCGTCGTTCAGTGTTACAGCATAGTACATACACCATACATTTAGTGAGGCATCTTACTCAATCCACAGGTGGCCAGACTGAAGAGCTTCTGATTAAATTATCATCATGTAGGAGCATCGCAACCAGCATCTATTATTTATTACAGGATCAAGTATGTGACATAAAACTGAAAGTCAAGAAACACTGCACAGGAGACAGCTGTGAACATGCCTCCTGCGATTTGGAAGTCATGTTTGAATACCATTCATTCAATGTTAAATAATTTAAAAAATATAAAATAATCAGCCAGTGGAACCAAAAGATATACAAATGGAACTCAATATCAGTGGATTTGAAGGAAATGGCACATTGTAACTATATAAACTTTGGACGTCTTAAATAGAAGATTGAAATAAAGAGTTTTTTGGAAACCAACTGAGCTACAGGACCTGGACTTCACTGGATTTGAGATAAAGAGCAAAACTTTCATAAGGTAAAATCAGTATTAAGTAACAAAAGGAAACCCATAAAGAAGCTCCACTCAGCTCTTTAAAATTACTCTCGATGTTTGACCTCCTCCATAAAGAAAGTCTGTTTTTTTTCCCTCTCTTTACATCTCTGTGGTGGAAGTGGGAGGGGTAGAGGAAGGTTAGTAGACAGATGAAAGGCAACACTGTGTTGCGCCTTTGACCAACTCAGTGGTCAATATCCCACCTGAGACAAATCAAATGCCCCTTAATTTCCACTAGCCTGGGGCAATTCGGTGCATTTCAAAGCGCTTGGCCCTTGAACCTTTGCAGAGACAAGGCTGCTTTCAACTGATGCCCAACAGCAACAACCCACAGAGCTGCAAAATGATTCTCCTCATCCGCAGCGGGTGCTGATTCTCAAATTGTTCTCTATCTAGGTGTCGCTTTTGCAAGCTCATAGCTTGTTGAAATGTACATACTTCCCTGGTCTCCCTCTGCCTTTGTTCTTCACATCCCAGTCAGCTGGCAGACGTCTGCCTTGTTAAATTCAACCTGTGCTACACAAAAAGGAAGAAAAAGGAGAAAATGACCTACTCTTTTCTGATGTGGATTGTTTGTATGTGCATATTTGTGCATGCCTCCTCACAGCAGATTGCACAGCTTCTTTTCTGGTAGGTCAGTTTGATGAAAGATTAATTTGATGTAGGAACTATGCGACAAATATAATCAAAAATAAATTTGATTTTTTTGTTTGTTTGTTTGGTTTTTTTTCTAACCATCACCAACCATTTAGCTTTTAGGGAACCTGGAGGGTCTTTGCCACAGGCTTGAGTTACTAAAATAACGTTCAAAAAGTTTAATCATTTGAATTAAAATGTAGTTACCAAATATAAGAAAAAGCAGTACTTCTTGTTTTTTGGCTATCTTAAACCTAAATTCAGATAACCTGGTATATCTAAGATGGTTGTGAGATATAGCCCCAGTTACAAATCACAGCCCTGGCAAATCCTATGGATGTTTTTTTTAAAGAACAGTTCAATCAATTTGTGGTTCCAGGCTTTCTATGTGTTGGCTCGGGTTGTGAGATTTGAACAAATGTAAACAGACTACTGCAATAAATAAAAACATAACAGCACATTGAGGCTGCATTTTAATTGTGCAAAGCCTTTCATCCCAACAGGAGTTCTGAATGTGTTGATGTTTTTAGTCTTATTCCATCATTGCAGTTTAGAATAACTATTATAACAATTAACAATAACAATATAAATAACAATAACAATTATTTGTGATTGTTGGAAACAAATACTAGGCTATGTCCTCTGTCATTTGTACAAAAAACACCATCAGTATGACTGCAAAATTTCAGTTAGATAGACCTAATCGACCTTTATTTAGCTCTACTCCTCCCTGCTTTGGTCTTCCATTGCTTTAAAATTTTATGCCCAATACATATTAGAATAGTTAATGAGTTCTTCTGACTGAGGGCTTTGTAATTCACACGACACAACAACATGCTTGCTGCTGCAGGTTTAATTCACACAAAAACAAAGTGAAACAACTAACAAATAAAAAGTTGGTGGTGAGGTAAAGGTTGAATAGAGGAGTGCAAGCGGATCAAAGCAAAAAAGCTGCGGATGATAATAAAGCTCCTAGTATTTGTTTTTGGTTTGTGGCGATTGAAGAATGTCTCGACATTGATTCCGGCAGCTGTGTTACTGGCTTAGACTTAAGAGTTTTTGGGGTAGCATAGGTTAAACATTTGAATTCAATGCATTTTAAAACTTAAAACTTCAAAACTTAAAACTTAAAACCATAAACCATGACAGCCGCCAGCAGGTCAGGAAGTAATATTTCACATACAGATATTGATCGCAGCAGCTTTAAAGGGAACCGAATTGACTTGAGACATGCACTTAGGATCCACTCACACGGGCATGCCAGCTAAAAGCATCCTGTGAATCCTTTCAGGGACTGAGATGAACTGAGTCAGAAGTGATGTACAATACTGCAATAGCAGCCCACGCTGCTGTTGCAGTATTGACACCCTTGACATCATGCAGATTGATGAGTTCAAACCAAACTGATCTATATAACTGACATCATGCACCCACAGTTTTGTTTTGTTTTTTTTTTTTTTTCCAACCATCCAAACCACTTAGCATGAAATAACACCAAGCTGTCTCATCTGCACTGGGACAAATCATGTTGAGAAAATCTTTGCTTCACACACACCAGTTCTGTAGAAAATGAGCATGACATTTCCCTGACAGCAATTAGTGTTTCCCTCATGTCATGTTGCAAAGCAGAGATTAATCTTGCCATCATCCTCTAATTTATACAGTCAATTTAATTCTAAATAATCAAGTTTTACCATAAATGTTTCAATTTCACGCTCCCTCTGCTTGATTTAAAGTTAGATGTTTGTGGGGTTTTTTAACAATTGCTGTAACACAGATAAAGACACTGACAGCTGTGTAATGATAATCCATAAGATATCAAGCAACATTATGGTCAAGAATTGCTCCACCGTGGTGCATCATTTCTGTTTGAATACAAGCTAAATGCAGAAGCACTGTGGTTGGGCCCTTTTGTCAAGGAACCATTTATTCATTTAATTGGAAAGTGCAATTATTCATACAACTATGTTCTTTTCATTTGTTTTTTTAACATATACAGCAATTTTGAGCGATTGTAATAATCAGTGTCCAATTTTTAATCAATGTTTACATTTTAAGGAACTTAATCAGGTGCAGCGTTAACAGTGTGTGTGTGTGTGTAAAAGATCCATATGCTCTCTCTCATAAAAAAAAAAAAAAAAAAAAAAAAAGAAGTTTATTACCATTTTAATTGAGACATACAGAATTATTGAGTTGCATTGGCCTCCCAGGGCACTGTGAGGAAGCCTGGGTTTAAATTTTGTATAAGTCCTGTGATTCTAGATTGTGATTTCCGTTTCTATTGCATCCTCAGCTGCCCCACAAACTACACATCAGCCTGCCAAAAAAATTTAAAATAAAACAAAATAAAAAAAAAAAAAAAAGAGACACAATAGATTCCCAGCAAGAATGAACCAGGACTCTCTGATACTTAGGAGCTTCACTCAGCAGTAGAGAACAAACTGAGGGCGCTCAAGTTTAAACATGGAAAGACATACTAAAAGGTTTAGGAGTGTTTATTTAAAGCACAAGAGTGAAACTGTAAACTACAATGAAGACTGGACAGGATCTGCTGGAGTTTAGACACAGCTGGTGTGAGTAATGCTGTGTCATATCACACAGCCTGTAAATATAGAGCGGGAGAAAACATCCACATCAACAGAGGTATCAGTGATTACTGATGGCTGCAATAACGCTAGAGAAAGACTGCGGTCTCAACTGTAGACATAAATTCAGTAGGTGTCCTGTAGGAAACAAGCCCACAGGTCGTCCGTCTGGGGGTTATTATGACCTCGTAGTTGGGTTTGTTGCTAGGCAACTTATAGTGGTTGTAGTGATGTGACTGGAGCAGAGGCAAAATATACTTTTGCTAGAGACTATGTTCACACTGAAAGCCTTAGCACTTAATGTGGATTTCTTTCTGGATCCACTTTTTGTGAAGTGATGTGACCCTCATGCGCAGAACAAGATGTTACACGCATCATTCTGGCTACGGAGGTAAACAATAAAAGGTCAGGAAAAACAGACATGGAGGACACAGATGATAGTGTTTATGGTTTAATATGGTGGAATATTTCACCATCCTGCCACTGACAACCTCTGTCGCCGCTGTGTGCCATGTTTGTTTTTGTTTTGGAACTCACGCCTGCGCACAATTATGACGACTGACAATTTAGAGTGAGGTAAAAGTCAGATTCCGGTAGCACAACTGTTTAGACTGACATTGCTTCTCAAAAAAATCGGAATTTAGAGCAACATATGAAAGTGGCCCATATCGGATTTAAAAAAAAATCCAGATTCCATGTGAATTGTGCCATTCACACAGATTTAAGCCACGTGAGGAACAGCCAAAGTCCACGTCAAGAGGAGGTTTCGATGGATGTATGTGTCAATAAAACACAGGATTATGACACAGGAGAGTGGTGTTTATTTCCATCTAGAGATAATAGTTCATGTTGTTTTCCTTATCAGTGACTTTTCCACTATACGAATCAGGGACACCACTATACAACCACGGCATACGCTGCCCTCATTGGAGTCATCTATATCAACTGAGGTACGACATGCCTGGAGTGAGATTTTTGGAGACATTTCTATATTATATCTGTGGTTAGGGAGTTGTTCCACGCAAAATGCCATTCGTGAAGCTAATTATATATAACCTGCAATTCATACCTCCTGCTACAGACAGAAGACTTTTTGGGACAGTCCCAATAGGCCTTAACCCTGAACCCAAGACGTCCCCCGGTTAAATGACTGAGAGTCTGATAGGGCTTAGATGTTACGTGTTGCATACATTCGTGGATTTGGGGCTCTTGATTCATCTAATTTTTTCCCCTTCCTTTTGCCTCCTTTTGTTCTGTAGCTTTTTATACACTGTTTCTTGTAACCTGAATATTTGGCTTACCGTAATTTCCAGATTATGCACCTGAATACAAGCCCTACCTGCTAAATTCAAAGAGACCTGTTTGGTAATTTCGTTACCTGTAAAAATCCATAAACTAGCTGCATAGTTTAAGCTGCAGGGTTCTAAGCGTGTGAAAAAAGTAACGGCTTATAGTCCGGAAATGATGGTATTTCACTTCCAGCTTGTTATCCATTCTTCTTCTGTCCTCTTTACTATCACATTTTGGAGTGCTCAGAGCTTTTACATAGCAGCAGCTGATGTATGCAAGCTTTACAGTGAAATTACAATGTCAGTTCAATCTGTAGCATATGGTGCATTAAAAGCGAACACGGAAATCATGTAGCAATTTACATTTTCTCATTGTCTCAGTATTTAAATCTGCAGCACCACATGCATTTGGTATCATGCTTCTCAGTCATTTTCAGAAATGTTTGGGAAATTACAAAGCAATGTGTGTTTCTCTGTCATTTGCTCACTGCAAAGAGCACTCTCATCTCCACTGTGCATTCATGTGTACCACATCAGCTTCCCACAGAAGTTGTGATCATTCATAAGTTTTGTAGCATGCAAAAGGCATAAAAAAGGCAGTTTGCTTCTCAACAATCTCACACACAGACACACAGAAAAAGGCTGTAGAGTCACACAGCCTGATGTAAGTTGTGCATTATCATACTGCTCTCACACATTCACACATACAGGAAATAATTGAGTTTTTTGTAGGCCACAACGCCTCGTGAAAAAAAGTCTATTTTGGTATAGATCAAAAGAATGTCAAGAGCATATAGAGCTTGAACAACAGCGATGACAACTGCAAATTGTGAATTACCCTCAAGGATTCAGATACAGGTGTCATATCTCCAATATACACTTGGCTTCTCCTTTGCACCTTTGCCTGTTTCTCTTCTGCCTAACCGCCCCCCCCCCCAATTCCATCGTGCTACTTCATTTTACTCCATCTCCTCTTCTTCTTTGTGTTTTCCATTATGCCCCTATTTCTGCTTCCTCTCCAATCCACCTCTCATTCGCTCTGGAACTGCTTCTTCACCTTTCTATTCACCTTTTCCACCAGTTCTCATCATCACCTCCCCTCTTCATCGCTTCTTCCCTTTTTTCACATCAACTTTCGTGTCTTCTAATCTCTTTGTAGTTTCCTTTGTACCCTCTTCTCCCACAGCAGGGGCTGCACAGTGACTAATTACCCCTGTCAAAACAAGTTTCCATTATTGACACAACAGGCTATGGGGGATGTTTGGTTGCTGCAGGCCACAGCTCTCTCCTCCATTTGCTCTGGAAGGGTCATCTATATACACTAAGGTTAAATCCCTGTAGGCATTCTCTGCTGTGATTTGGGATCATTTGCTGAAGAAATGTGATGGGTTTCTGCGAAAAGAGCAGTTTGAGAAGGGGGATTTTTGGGATCCTCTGTAAAAATAAAAAACTCGATTGATTGTTAGCCATAAATTCCACAAATTTAACTGTCAATGAATAAACTCCATTAGTGCACGTTTCTTCAAATCAGTGTTTGCACCAACTATTTCTATTCTGCATTCTTCTCGCACTGAAGTCACTGAGCTCAGCTTTGGTTTTTCTGAGGGATAACTCCCCAGTGATCCTTTGAAAAGACAGTAGGTCATTTAGCATCACTCCTCATACTTTCATTGGTGGTTTAAAGACACTGCATTTTTTACCCCTTGCGGTTCCAGAGCAGAAAGTTGTGAATAAAAAAGAAAAACAACAACAAAAAACACACACAAAAAAAAACTACTATGTGCCTTATTTCCTAACCCTAACCCGTTATAAAAAACGAGAAATAATGATCAATAATTAATTCTAATTATTGGTTGTTTACTCTCCAACTATTGATTTCCACTAAGCTTTAGCTGCATCAGCTAATGACAGGCCACAACTTCAACCAGTCTGCAACCTGAACAACCACACAGGCTGCTTTTGTCAATCCTCTGATGGAACTTATAGGATTTTCTCCTGCCTCTACAGTTGCAGGTATATGGTCATGGTTAAAGTAAAAAACACACACTTTAATAGCTGTCATGGCTTGGTTAGGTTTAGGAAAGTGTGATGAGTTTGATTGAAATAAGATCAGTTTCTTGGTAGATGGTAAATTAGACGTTGTTAGCTTAGTTTCATGAAACTAGTAGAAACCATATTTGGAGGAGAAACCGGAGCTGAGGAGGAGTGAGGACTTTCGCTGACCTGCTCTGTTTTGTTATTTTTCTCCCCACAACCTTTTTTATTGCGTTCCGCAGATGCACACACCTGCACAGAAACACCCACAAAGAGCCAAGCGTAGATCCTCTCTTCCCAGAAAAACAACAGAAAAAGAAAGTGGCCACCGAAGCACCACTGCACACCGAACAACCTACACAAAACAAGAACCACAAAAAAAAAAAAAAAAAAAAAAAGACAAAGAAAAAAGAGATAAGAGAAACACAGGCACATCCGCCAGGCAACAGCAAACCGCAACAGACAGCCACAGACATCCCAAGCCAACAGCAAAAACAACATATCCACCTCTCCAAGTCGCCCCAGCCGCGCTGGCCCACCCCCTGACGCACCAAAGGAAAGGGTCCCTGGGACCTGCTCTGTATACTATCCTGACTGTGTCGTTCAGTCTGTTAGTCACACAGTAGGAACATCCCCAAATGCATACCCTGCTTTATTGTCTAAAAATCACCGTCTTTTGTGGACCATAAGGCGCAATATGTGGACATAAGGCGCACCGGGTTATATAGCGCATGGTAAAACATATATTTAGCGAAGCACAGTAAGTACCGGTGTACAAAAGATCCTCCCTCTGCATGTATTTTTCAGAGTTTTTTGTCTGCTTTAAATTCCTACACTGCTCAGGCCCTTAAATGCACCATATGCGCTCAGCTCTGTCCAGAGAAAAAAACATCGTCTGAACACCACAACAACAGTGTGTGCGTCCACAGAGCGGTGATTGAGAAGTTTATTCTTGTGTTACACTTTGTGAATGTTCATGTTCTATCATCTATATAAGTCTGCTTTGGAGGCTTTACAGTAGTTTTTGCCATCGGGTTGTTTTATGTGATGCGCAATCAGCCGCTAAAGAGCAACGTGGAGCTAGCTGCTAACAAGCAATAGCCTGAGAGTTTCAGTGGCTATATTGTTTATTTCTGTTGTTTATACATCACAAACTGGATGTTAACGGATTAATGACAGTTTATATCCATCTTATGTTTCATCCAAGCCTGCAGATTAATGCTTATTCTGGTTTCATTGATAAATGCTGTCTGTAAATTCATAACTAATATTGAGCTGTATTGTCACTTGTTATCTAGATAGATATCTACCTCAGTATATTTTATGTCTAATTTGCACTTTATTTCTAATCTATCTGTATTACTGTGCTTGTATTGCAGAAATCACACACACACATATACTAACTCAGATAAACAGGTTGAACTTTATTGAAGGACCCTGCTTCTTCATGCACCCTGAACATTCAAACCGTGTCCTGACCCGACACTCTGAAGCGATTGCTACCACCTAAGATCCAGTACAGTCAGTCTGTCATACAACCGGTATTAAAAAAAGTGCCGGAGGTAAGCGAACTGCGGACTGTTCTCTGATTGGTTTATCATTGCCAACGATAGCAAACACCTGACATTAGTGTGACGTTGCAACAACGTTGTAAAACAACATTTGATTATAATTGGATTACAATATGAATTTGAAAATTGGGTTTACAAAAACCTAACGTTGGTCTAATTATAGTAAGGTAACACTGACTAATTATTGGATGACGGTTGGTTGCCAGTACTACATAATTGGTTATCTAGTTGTCTGATGTTGCAACCCATATCCAACCAAGGATTCACGTTAATACAACGTCCCTGTGTCAACTGGGAATGCTCCGACATTCTATCAAGCTGAGCTGATTTGTCGCTTCCCAAAGTCACAATTAAACAGATTTGTGAGCGCAGTGTACCACAAAATTGGTGGTCAGTAAGCACAACAAGAATTCATACATCAAGCGCACCAGATTATAAGGCGCACTGCCGATTTTTGAGAAAATTTAAGAATTTTAATTGCGAATTATAGTGTGAAAAATACAGTAAGACTTAAAACTCAAGAATGACACCATAAACTCATTAGGAAAACATTTACACAGCCAATAAGTGAGAGAATGAGGACATTTTGCCACAGACTTTAATACCATTTGACTTCCCCTTTACAACCAGTGGAGCCCCCCCCCCCTCGATCTTCATCAGATAGAGTGGAGGCTTAAGGCGTTGTACTCCTCACAGCTTCATCTGCTTTTATAAACTATTCCATGGTCATAATGGAATAAACAAACAAACAAACAAACAATGAGCTCTCACAGCCTCCCCAGAAGGTTCATCCTGCCCATCTAGTAATGGTGGGGTGGTTGAATGTGGGTGTGGTCATCAACCATTCAAATTGTTTAATTTCATTCAGGCTAAGAAATGAGTATAAGTAAACTTAACACTCACCCAGTATTGTGGGTCACGTCTGCCTCTATCTCTCTGGTCTCTTCCTTCTTCCCTTCATTGACATTCGGCAACCAGTCAATGACAAATGACAATCAGTGACTATGATAAGATGGAAAGAAGAGTCAAACGATTCTGAAGTCAACCTTCAGACCTGTGAAAAAGTGTCGGTGGAGCCAGCAGGTTTCACGCATCGTTTATGTTTCAGAGAAACAAGCTACGTGTCTTGACAGTAATGATCACACATGAAAGGAGAAAACTTCTGTGGGGAGCTTTCTCAGGCTGCTGTTTTGATTGACTATACGATCATTAACCCAGATGTGGTGCCAACTGAGCATGTGAAGCTGCTAATGCCTGATTACAGTTTGGCAGCCGATGACTGCAAACAGTCGCCTCCTGTCAACTGTTTGGCTGAAGGCAGATTTTTATGAGATTGAAATTCCAATACTGAATGTAAATGAACTGATCATGCAACACATTTACACATACATATGTGTGCAAATCAAAACTAAACATAAAATCAAAAGAGAAAAACAAACAAAGAGCAAAGACCTGGTGAGCTAACAGTAAAGAGAACTAGAAAATTCCAGGGAAATTTTGAAGTGCCACGGGACCCGGGGCCCGTCCGTCACCCGTCATCCGTAGCCCGTCGTTCGTTGCCCGTCGCCCGTCGCCCCTCGCCTGGACGAGCAACCCACGTACCGTCATGCTGTCGAAAGCCTTCCTGCTGAAATTTCCGTTCGGAGAACCGATTGAGCTCGATTCAATGAGCGTGTCTTTATATCTGTCTCTTTGTATGTCTGTGTATATGTTTGAGTGCGTGTCTATATCTGTCTCAGTGTATGTCTGTGTAAATGTGTGAGTGCATCTGTATATCTGTCTCTGTTTGCATCTGTGTACATGTGTGAGTGCGTCTGTATATCTGTCTCTGTGTATGTCTGTGTACATGTGTGAGTGCGTCTGGATATCTATCTGTGTCTACATCTCTATATCTCTGTGTGTGTCTTTGAGAAGACATCATTCCAAGTGATGGCCATAGGCCACAGACAGAGTGAGATGAGACCAGCATGACAATTGATCTGTGATTGTGTAGGAAGCGTAGGAGCTATCGTAAAGCCTTTCGTCACAAACAGAGGTCAAAGTCTCATGACCTTTTTAAACTTTGAACGGCGTTTCTGTGACAAAGTATGACGAAGCAGTGAGGCTCCAAAGTGGGGTGGGTTTGATCCACAGACCTGATCTGTATATCTGTATCTGTGGATGTCTGTGTAAAGTGTGAGTGCGTCTGGATATCTGTCTCTGTGTATGTCTGTGTAAATGTGTGAGTACGTCTGTATAGTTGTCCCTGATCATGTCTGTGTATATGTGTGAGTGCGTGTCCATATCTGTCTCTGTGTATGTCTGTGTAAATGTGTGAGTGCATCTTTCTATCTGACTGTTTGTAGGTCTGTGTATATGTCTGAGTGCGTGTCTATATCTGCCTCTATTTCTGCCTGTGTATATGTGTGACTGCGTCTGTGTATATAAGTGAGTGCGTCTGGATATCTGTCTCTGTGTGCGTCTCCATATCTCTGTGTGTGTCTTTGAGAAGAAATCATTCAAAGTGATGGCCATAGGCCACAGACAGAGTGAGATGAGACCAGCGTGACAATTGATCTGTGATTGCGTAGTAAGCGTAGGAGCTATCATAAAGCCTTTCGTCACAAACAGAGTTCAAGGTCTTCTGACCCGTTTAAACTTTGAACGACGTTTCTGTGACAAAGTATGACAAAGCAGTGAGGCTCCAAAGTGGGGTGGGTTTGATCCACAGACCTGATCTGTATATCTGTCTCTGTGGATGTCTGTGTAAAGTGTGAGTGCATCTGTAAATCTGTCTCTTTGTATGTCTGTGTAAATGTGTGAGTGGGTCTGTATATCTGTCTCTGTGTATGTCTGTGTACATGTGTGAGTGCGTCTGGATATCTATCTGTGTCTACATCTCTATATCTCTGTGTGTGTCTCTGAGAATACATCATTCAAAGTGATGGCCATAGGCCACAGACAGAGTGAGATGAGACCAGCCTGACAATTGATCTGTGATTGTGTAGGAAGCGTAGGAGCTATCATAAAGCCTTTTCTCACAAACAGAGTTCAAAGTGTTCTGACCCGTTTAAACTTTGAACGGCGTTTCTGTGACAAAGTATGACGAAGCAGTGAGGCTCCAAAGTGAAGTGGGTTTGATCCACAGACCTGAGCTGAGAGAGCTGCGGTCGTCACGGTGATTTGAGAATTCGTTCGGGTCAGAGCTCAGACTCTCCCGAAAACGCTCCGAAAAGTGGCTTTTGACCACGTCCCGAACTACTTCGAATTGCGAGCAAACCGTAGCTCCGGTCCGAAAAGCGAAAACACCGTGAGAGACAGAAGAGTCTGGGGATTCTGCCAGTCTTATTTGAAAGGAAAACTCCTTAAAATGAGCGTGTAGGGACAGTGCAAAGACAGAGTGAAATTGTTTTTCGGAAAACCTTGATTTGCATTGCAGTCAATTGGGCCAAAACCAGGTGTTTCTGACGCTCTGAGCCCTCCAGTTTAAATTTGGTGAGGAGTAGAGTTGTAGAAATTAGATTTTCTGAATCCCAAGACCTGTGTCTACGTTTTGCCAAAAAATCTTTTGTCTCCCTTTCACGGTTTGGCCGTGAGCTCGAGTTAAGCATGAAAATGTCGGTTACTTTTTCACAGTGCTCTCACTCTACTTAACGAGCGGTTACACTCTAACTTTGAGGAAAAAGTGATTCGGACTGCTCCTTTGAGAGCTCGTAGTTTGAAAAGTGGACTGTTTAGGAGAAAAAGGTTTGATTTTGTGGAAAGAGCACAAGATTTCCTCCGTTTTAAAGTTTGAATGATATTTTTAGGTGCACGTATGACTGAGCTATGCGGATGAGAAAATAGGTGAATTTTTGAGGCGATTTTTCGTCGATTCCAATTCATTCTCTATGGAACATTTTTGCTGGTTTTTTGGGAATAACTTTGGGAAAAATCGGAATATCGACTACCCAGAACTTAGCACGCTATTCCCAATCGAGCCGCACGTTTTGATATATATATTGTTGGGCTCCGTCACGCGGTACGACCCGCATTAACGGACGAAAAAGTGACGGAATAATAAGAATAACTAGAAAATTCCAGGGAAATTTTGAAGTGCCACGGGACCCGGGGCCCGTCGTCCGTCGCCCGTCGTTTGTTGCCCGTCGCCCGTCGCCCGTCGCCCCTCAACTGGACGAGCAACCCGCGTACCGTCATGCTGTCGAAAGCCTTCCTGCTGAAATTTCCGCTCGGAGAACCGATTGAGCTCGATTCAATGAGTGCGTCTGTATATCTGTCTCTGTGTATGTCTGTGTAAATGTGTGAGTGCGTGTCTATATCTGTCTCTATTTGTGTCTGTGTATATGTGTAAGTGTGTCTGGATATTTGTCTCTATTTTGCGTCTGTTTATATGTGTGAGTGTGTCTGGATATTTGTCTCTGTGTGCGTCTGTATATCTGTCTGTGTCTGCATCTCTATATCTCTGTGTCTGTCTCTGAGAAGAAATCATTCAAAGTGATGGCCATAGCCCACAGACAGAGTGAGATGAGACCAGCATGACAATTGATCTGTGATTGTGTAGGAAGCGTAGGAGCTATCATAAAGCCTTTTGTCACAAACAGAGGTCAAAGTCTCGTGACCTTTTTAAACTTTGAACGGACTTTCTGTGACAAAGCATGACGAAGCATTGAGGCTCCAAAGTGAGGTGGGTTTGATCCACAGCAACAGCTTCACATAGAGCTGAGCTGAGAGAGCTGCGGTCCTCACGGTGATTTGAGAATTCGCTCAGGTCAGAGCTCAGACTCTCCCGTGGCTTTTGACAATGAGTGTGTCTGTATATGTGTCTCTTTGTATGTCTGTGTATATGTGTGAGTGCGTGTCTATATCTGCGTCTATTTGTGTCTCTGTATATGTGCAAGTGCGTCCGGATATCTGTCTCTGTGTATGTCTGTGTAAATGTGTGAGTACGTCTGTATAGTTGTCCCTGATCATGTCTGTGTATATGTGTGAGTGCGTGTCCATATCTGTCTCTGTGTATGTCTGTGTAAATGTGTGAGTACGACTGTATAGTTGTCCCTGATCATGTCTGTGTATATGTCTGAGTGCGTGTCTATATCTGCCTCTATTTCTGTCTGTGTATATGTGTGATTGCGTCTGTGTATATAAGTGAGTGCGTCTGGATATCTGTCTCTGTGTGCGTCTGTATATCTGTCTGTGTGTACATCTCTATATCTCTGTGTGTGTCTCTGAGAAGAAATCATTCAAAGTGATGGCCATAGGCCACAGACAGAGTGAGATGAGACCAGCGTGACAATTGATCTGTGATTGCGTAGTAAGCGTAGGAGCTATCATAAAGCCTGTCGTCACAAACAGAGTTTAAGGTCTTCTGACCCGTTTAAACTTTGAACGGCGTTTCTATGACAAAGTATGACGAAGCAGTGAGGCTCCAAAATGGGGTGGGTTTGATCCACAGACCTGATCTGTATATCTGTCTCTGTGGATGTCTGTGTGAAGTGTGAGTGCATCTGTATATCTGTCTCTTTTGTATGTCTGTGTAAATGTGTGAGTGCGTCTTTATATCTGTCTCTGTGTATGTCTGTGTACATGTGTGAGTGCGTCTGGGTATCTATCTGTGTCTACATCTCTATATGTCTGTGTGTGTCTTTGAGAAGACATCATTCAAAGTGATGGCCATAGGCCACAGAGTGAGATGAGACCAGCGTGACAATTGATCTGTGATTGTGTAGGAAGCGTAGGAGCTATCATAAAGCCTTTCGTCACAAACAGAGGTCAAAGTCTTCTGACCTTTTTAAACTTTGAACGGCGTTTCTGTGACAAAGTATGACGAAGCAGTGAGGCTCCAAAGTGGGGTGGGTTTGATCCACAGACCTGAGCTGAGAGAGCTGCGGTCGTCACGGTGATTTGAGAATTCGTTCGGGTCAGAGCTCAGACTCTCCCGAAAACGCTCCGAAAAGTGGCTTTTGACCACGTCCCGAACTACTTCGAATTGCGAGCAAACCGTAGCTCCGGTCCGAAAAACGAAAACACCGTGAGAGACAGAAGAGTCTGGGGATTCTGACAGTCTTATTTGAAAGGAAAACTCCTTAAAATGAGCGTGTAGGGACAGTGCAAAGACAGAGTGAAATTGTTTTTCGGAAAACCTTGATTTGCATTGCAGTCAATTGGGCCAAAACCAGGTGTTTCTGACGCTCTGAGCCCTCCAGTTTAAATTTGGTGAGGAGTAGAGTTGTAGAAATTTGATTTTCTGAATCCCAAGACCTGTGTCTACGTTTTGCCAAAAAATCTTTTGTCTCCCTTTCACGGTTTGGCCGTGAGCTCGAGTTAAACATGAAAATGTCGCTTAGTTTTTCACAGTGCTCTCACTCTACTTAACGAGCGGTTACACTCTAACTTTGAGGAAAAAGTGATTCGGACTGCTCCTTTGAGAGCTCGTAGTTTGAAAAGTGGAGTATTTAGGAGAAAAAGGTTTGATTTTGTGGAAAGAGCACAAGATTTCCTCCGTTTTAAAGTTTGAATGATATTTTTAGGTGCACGTATGACTGAGCTATGCGGATGAGAAAATAGGTGAATTTTTGAGGCGATTTTTCGTCGTCTCCCATGCATTCTCTATGGAAAATTTCGGCTGGTTTTTTGGGAATAACTTTGGGAAAAATCGGAATATCGACTACCCAGAACTTAGCACGCTATTCCCAATCGAGCCGCACGTTTTGATATATATATTGTTGTGGTTCGTTCAGTGGTACGACCCGCATTAACGGACGAAAAAGTGACGGAATAATAAGAATAATATTAACTAGAAAATTCCAGGGAAATTTTGAAGTGCCACGGGACCCGGGGCCCGTCGTCCGTCGCCCGTCGTTTGTTGCCCGTCGCCCGTCGCCCCTCGACTGGACGAGCAACCCGCGTACCGTCATGCTGTTGAAAGCCATCCTGGTGAAATTTCCGTTCGGAGAACCGATTGAGCTTGATTCAGTGAGTGCGTGTCTATATCTGCCTCTATTTCCGTCTGTGTATATGTGTGAGTGCATCTGTCTATCTGACTGTTTTTGTCTGTGTATATGTGGGAGTACGTCTGTATATCTGTCTCTGTGTGCGTCTGTATATCTGTCTCTGTGTGCGTCTGTATATCTGTCTCTGTGTGCGTCTGTATATCTGTCTGTATCTGGCATCTCTATATCTCTGTGTGTGTCTTTGAGAAGAAATTGAAAGTGATGGCCATAGGCCAAAGACAGAGTGAGATGAGACCAGCATGACAATTGATCTGTGATTGTGGAGGAAGCGTAGGAGCTATCATAAAGCCTGTCGTCACAAACAGAGGTCAAAGTCTTGTGACCTTTTTAAACTTTGAATGGAGTTTCTGTAAGAAAGCCTGACGAAGCAGTGAGGCTCCAAAGTGAAGTTGGTTTGATCCACAGATCTGATCTGTATATCTGTCTCTTTGTATGTCTGTGTAAATGTGTGAGTGCATATGTCTATCTGACTGTATGTATGTCTGTGTGTATGTGTGAGTGCGTCTGGATATTTGTCTCTGTGTGTGTCTGTGTACATGTGCGAGTGCGTCTGGATATCTGTCTGTGTCTACATCTCTATATCTCTGTGTGTGTCTCTGAGAAGAAATCATTCAAAGTGATGGCCATAGCCCACAGACAGAGTGAGATGAGACCAGCATGACAATTGATCTGTGATTGTGTAGGAAGCGTAGGAGCTATCATATCAAAGTCACAAACAGAGGTCAAAGTCTCGTGACCTTTTTAAACTTTGAACAGAGTTTCTGTGACAAAGCATGACGAAGCAGTGAGGCTCCAAAGTGAAGCGGGTTTGATCCACAGACCTGATCTGTATATCTGTCTCTGTGGATGTCTGTGTAAATGTGTGAGTGCGTCTGTATATCTGTCTCTGTGTATGTCTGTGTACATGTGTGAGTGCGTCTGGATATCTGTCTCTGTGTGCGTCTGGATATCTGTCTCTGTGTGCATCTCTATATCTCTGTGTGTGTCTTTGAGAAGAAATCATTCAAAGTGATGGCCATAGGCCACAGACAGAGTGAGATGAGACCAGCGTGACAATTGATCTATGATTGAGTAGGAAGCGTAGGAGCTATCATAAAGCCTTTCGTCACAAACAGAGGTCAAAGTCTTCTGACCCGTTTAAACTTTGAACGGCGTTTCTGTGACAAAGTGTGACGAAGCAGTGAGGCTCCAAAGTGAAGTGGGTTTGATCCACAGACCTGAGCTGAGAGAGCTGCGGTCGTCACGGTGATTTGAGAATTCGTTCGGGTCAGAGCTCAGACTCTCCCGAAAACGCTCCGAAAAGTGGCTTTTGACCACGTCCCGAACTACTTCGAATTGCGAGCAAACCGTAGCTCCGGTCCGAAAAACGAAAACACCGTGAAAGACAGAAGAGTCTGGAGATTCCGAAAGTCTTTATTTGATTTGAAAAGTCCTTAAAATGAGCGTGTAGGGACAGTGCGAAGTCAGAGTGAAATTGTTTTTAGTGAAACCTTGATTTGCATTGCTGTCAATTGGGCCAAAAACAGGTGTTTCAGACGCTCTGAGCCCTCCAGTTTAAATTTGGTGAGGAGTAGAGCTGTCAAACTTAGATTTTATGAATCCCAAGACCTGTGTCTACGTTTTGCCAAAAAATAATTTGTCTCCTTTTCACGGTTTGGCCGTGAGCTCGAGTTAAACATGAAAATGTCGGTTACTTTTTCACAGTGCTCTCACTCTACTTAACGAGCGGTTACACTCTAACTTTGAGGAAAAAGTGATTCGGACTGCTCCTTTGAGAGCTCGTAGTTTGAAAAGTGGAGTATTTAGGAGAAAAAGGTTTGATTTTGTGGAAAGAGCACAAGATTTCCTCCGTTTTAAAGTTTGAATGATATTTTTAGGTGCACGTATGACTGAGCTATGTGGATGAGAAAATAGGTGAATTTTTGAGGCGATTTTTCGTCGATTCCAATTCATTCTCTATGGAACATTTTTGCTGGTTTTTTGGGAATAACTTTGGGAAAAATCGGAATATCGACTACCCAGAACTTAGCACGCTATTCCCGATCGAGACGCACGTTTTGATATATATATTGTTGGGCTCCGTCACGCAGTACGACCCGCATTAACGGACGAAAAAGTGACGGAATAATAAGAAGAAGAACTAGAAAATTCCAGGGAAATTTTGAAGTGCCACGGGGCCTTTTGCCCGTCTGAGTACCAAAGTCACCCTGATCACATTTTGCTTTGGAAAACTGATTGGGTTCTGGGATCTGGATGCATGAATACGCACAGAATGATATTGAAGACATGAGTCTGCTGAACGTAATAGTATGTTCAGTTGAGCCTTCCCCGCCCATATATTTGGGACAGATGTGTAACAATCAGTGTTTGCAGCACCTCAGTAAGGAAGATCAATCAATCAATTAATTTGCATAATTTTATTGATGTTTTTTTGTCATGCTTCTCTCATGTTCCAGCTCCACTCTGGACAACTCCTTTAAGCCCTCATAGTTTCACGTTATATGTCTCTGTCTCAATTTTCAAAACAGGCTCATATATACGACAGACTATTGTACTGTAAGTCTGTGGACAGCATTTACAAAACATTTTGGTCAACATTCAGTTTTACCTACAAGATGTATGCCTCATTAAAATGACAGTGCATCAGGCCATGCCAGAAAAACTGAAGTGATTACTTTTTCTGCTACAACATCTAACTGCAATGTGTAAATAATGCATTCATCATATGAAACACCATGTTGATACCAGTTCATTTTGCACATAATTTTTATTAAACATGAAATTTTTGAAAAAGCAAAGTGGAGACTTCAGATGCAAAACTTTTCACACATCCCGTAGTAATACTTTTCATCCTGCTCAGACAAAAAGAAAATGGAAGAATATTGTAAATAATGACAATTCAAATGGTATCAGAGCATACAACATCATTGTGCAAAAATGAAACTCCTTCATGTCATCAATTCATCAGAAAAAATATGTGAATTTCACAAACTTACTCTTCACAAAATGAAGAATCAAACAGACTGTGTACATATGAACACATTCAACCTTAAATATTGAATATAATTGAACACAATCGAACAAATAAATCCAAAAAGACAAAATAAAATTTTCTATCAAACATTGTCATCACTTACCTCTGTGTCTGCATTGTCTTCGATGTCAGGTGGGATCTAGGTAAATGCAACATTACATGTGTGTATGTGTGTGAGGTGGGGCGGGATAAGGGGGTGGAATGTGTAGTGGGGGTTGGGAGGGTGCTATTTACCCATAGCTGGGACAGTGGTTGACGAGCACCAGGGCACGTCCACACGGCGGTGGGCCTGTATGCTGCGTCTCTGGGGCCCACTGCTGCTCCGAGATCCCCTGCAGTTCAGCCTGGGACCGTGAGGTACCCAGTTTCCGTGTGTGGCCGCGAGGAGGCACTGCAGGAGTCTTGGTAGTGGAGAGGCTATATACTGGCAGGTGGAAACTAACGTAGTCAGCTCCTCTTTTCACCCTCCATTAGAAAGGCTAGCCAGCGGCAGTAGATGTAAGCAAAGAATAGCACACAGAGCACCAGTAGCACCAGCAATACCAGCACCAGCAGTAGCAACATGCACTAACTCTAAGCACTACACTACAGCACTTAACGCTTCACACGTACCCTGTGTTAGCACACAATGCGGTGTGTACAAACACACACACACAGACAAAGACACACACGCGCACACGCAGAGAAAAACACATCCATGCACACGACATAGACACACATAAAGAGAAACACAGAGAGAGAACACAGTACAAACCACACTACAAATGGAGCAGGCTCTGATGGAGACCATACCACAACACAGGGAAAAAGGGTTGCAAAAGAAGGAGAACATGCTCCAAGATTGGCCACGTTGCCGAAGAAATGAAAACGGCGAATGAGAATACCTAGCGCTAATCTGGCCCGGTCCTATCTGCTGAAAAGCGTTGAAAGCGATGAAACAGCTACGCCCTATACTTACCAAGAACCATTTTCTACCTAACAGTTGCCAAATGCAACTAAAACGAATGAAGAAACCTGATGGAATAGCCATCCAGACACGATTCCACGACTGTGGAAAGAAGAACAAAAGAGGCAGCATTGTAAACAATGCTGAAATCAAGAGTCTCCCGCTGAAGTGAGAACACAGTATACCGCACTGTGATAGCTATAATAAGTTTGCAGCACACCTGATTGAATGCAAGATTCCGGTCGCGAGATATAAATGTGATCAATCAGTGTCTGCTTTTCTGTTGTCGCAGCGGAGACAAGCTGGCTATAGCCTCTGGACTCAAACAAATCCCGGATGGCTTTTTTTCCTTTGGAGAACAGGTCTTCATTGAAGTCTCCGCAGACCACAACAGGCTGGCAATCCATCATCTCCAAGGAGTTCAAGAGGCTTTGAATGTTGGGAAGAAATGTTTCAAGAGAGAGATTTGGTGGTCTGTACACAGTGGCTATCACCGCTCTGACAGGGGCCTCAACTTTAACAACAGCAAACTCAAGATCCGGCACATGTTGAAAGTATCGCCGGGGCTCCGCTTGAAGATTGCTCTTGTAGTAAATGGCAACTCCACCGCCCTCTTTTGTAGCCATGTCTACTCTGTTTGCGTATGAAATGTGTCTGTTGCGCGCAAACAGGTCGTATCCGTCCAAGTGAAACTTTGGCGGAACGAAGGATCCAGTCAAGTGAGTTTCTGTGATACATAAGACATCGGCAAGCCTGAACTCGTGATGACATTTCACATCGTCAAAGTGCGCCGGAAGTCCTTCCGCGTTGTGATGGACGATTGCCAACGTGGAGCCAGTGTGGTCTGCTTTTTTCACAAAGTGCAACAGTGGTCTCGTAATGTGGAATGAAGCGTGGTTCATGTTTTCCATTGCCGTCGTTATGTTTTGATCAGCATAAATCTTTTTCTCCTCAAACTGAACAATCTTCAGTCCTTGAAGCGAGTTTGTACGGCTAAGAGCGACGTAGGCCATTCCAGGTTCGAACACACGCTTCAGACACACCACTGCAGACTTCATAGTCATGCCTTGCACTTTGTGAGCCGTACAACCAAATGCCAGTTTGATTGGGAACTGGCGTCGAACCACTCCTCTGACGCTCGTGCTTTCCTCCGATCTTTCGACGTACACCAAGTCGTCCGTCGGTCCTCGAATCCTTTTGCGGAATTTTTTACCCGATGTCGGATTATCCAATTCGAGCCCGATCAGCGTCACCTTCGTCGATTGGCCTTTTTCGCTTTTTTGGACAATGTTCCTGATTGTGGCGAACGTCCCGTTAACAATCCCGTCCTCGATATCCAGGTTGCGAATCACCATTACCCGTGCTCCACACGCAGCTTGAATGTTGTCTGGCAAATCCCTCTTTTTGCCCTTGACGCAAACATGCGTCATGAACATTCGTCCTGTCCGTGGGTCTTTCTTGTAGTCCTCCGCCGGAATGTCTTGAATTTTTAAGTTGAGCCCAGTCAAAGTAGCAGAATTGTGGGCATCAACTTCTTTGTTGGTCGCAAAGATATGCAGGGCATCGGCCGGACAATCTTTGGCTTGAACGATGGCCCCCGTGAGCAGAGCTCTGTCGTCGACGCTGAGAGGATCCGTCTTCTTCTTGGTTCTGATCCTGTTCAAGAGTTCGGCAAAAACGCGGTCGTCTTTTTGCCGCATGATCTCTGTGAGGTTAACCATCTGGAAATCTCTCCAGAGATCAAGAACGTCTTCCTGAAAGACGCAGAGGGGTTTGGCTCTACCAAGAGGTGGCAGCTGGTAAAAGTCTCCAACTGCAAGGACAGACATTCCTCCAAATGGTTTCCTGTTGCCTTTGATTTGCTGAAATCTCCAATGGACGTAGGCAAACAGCTCCTTAGAAACCATGGATATCTCGTCTATGATCAGAATCTCCGCATTGCAAAGCACCGCTCTGAGATCGTCCAGAGCGTTTCCAAGACCTTGATACGGTGTCTTCAAAGTTCTTGGCAGCTTCAAGATGGAATGCAAGGTTTTCCCAGAAATGTTGAAAGCTGCCGTGCCTGTAAACGCAGTAAGAAGCACCGCAGGCTGGGACATGTCCGCAACGTTGCGAAACCTGGGAAGTTGGCGGAGAATCTTGGTGGCCTCTTGATACACGCACTTGATGACGTGGGATTTCCCACAGCCGGCTCCCCCAGAGATGAAATAAAAGAAGGGTTCAGGATTTTGACCCCAGACACATTTCATACACCACTCGCGCACGGTGTAGAAAATAGACGCTTGCGTTTCGTTGAGGCTTCGATACATACTTTTCACGAAGTCCGGGCTGAGTTTCGGTGCCTCGATGGCCGGTAGCGCTCCGCCGCAATCAGCCTGGATTTGGAAATCCGGAACCTGGTCGTCTTCTCCGCCATCGTCGGGATTGACGTCTTCCAGCTCGGCCATGCACTCCAAACGATCCATTTCGACCTCTGGTGCAAAAGTGTTCCAGGCGTTGATCACCGGTCCTTCCTCTTGAAGTTTTTGCAGCGCTTTCTCCATTTTTTTCCCTTGTCCTTCGTAGCGCTTCCTGTTGAAGTCTACAATGCCTTTTACTGCCATTGAGCCTTTGCGGCCGCATTTGTAGAACTCCTGATATGTGGGATAGCTTTCGGACGTGAGCTCATCATCTTTTCTGTGCGGTAAGTAGAGCTTCAGCAGGCGTCTGTAAAACTTTTCGGGTTGGTTCTCCTCCGAGTACCGAGTAAATCGGATGATGGCAGCTTTTCCCGACGTCCTCTTCTGAATAAATCCTTTGTCGTTCTGGAGGGGAATGGCATTGGGTCCGAGAGCTTGCAGGCCATAGAGAACTCTGTACTGCGACACAAATTCAGCGAGACACATGAATTGAAATTCACGCGCTGCGGGTCTGTGTGCGTACTTCTCAGGAAATCCAGACATCCACACGTCCTCGTCGTCTGGATTCATGTTAATCAGCGTACTCATCGGGAGACTCATTTTCATACCATCCTCGTCCGTCTGTATGAAAATGACCGAGCGGGTGCACTTTTTCAGTGGCAGGCTGCATACTCGCGCCACTGCTTCCTGAGCGCTGACCTCCCTGTGCTTGGCGTAAGCTTGCATGATCTGCTTCATTTCGTCCCGTTCGTTGACCTTGGACTTCTTCACTTGGCGAATGACCGTGTCGAGGTACTGCGTCATCTCGTGCTCCGGCTTCGATACGTACGACATCATGTACATGATGCAACTGTAGTCGTCGAGTACGTACTGTATATCCATGTTGGCATTCCAGGCTCGCAGTAGATCGGGGTTGTATCCGTTTACCCAGCTGTCCTTGGGATCACGCTTCATCATGACGACCATTCCGCAGGTGAGGTCGTCCACATATCTTTCGTATTCTTCTTGGGTCATCTCACATTTCTCCAGCAATTCGGACAAATCCTGGAACGATTCTTTTGGATCCATCAGAAAGTCTCTCAGCCCTTTTAACTTCTCCTTAGCCTCCATTTGTTTCTTTCCAACAAATTTCTTGTTGGACTTGAATTTGGATTTTTCCCCACATTTCTTTTTCTGGACATCATCCGCTTGTTTTTTCTGCTGCTCATCATCATCATCAAGTACGGGGTCCTCCCAGGGCGGGATGGTGATTTTGGTCTTCTCCATGGGGAGCTTGGGGAAACCAAATCTGCAGGCCACGTTCCCTCTCCTGCACGTTTTCGAATGGTTTCGGCTGTGGACTTGAACCTCCGACACTATTTTGTGGAGCTCAGGATCAGCTTTCTCGTCGGGCATCTGGCAGGTGATGTAGCGGTCAATGAAGTTGACGAGATTGGCCATTTCGACGTCATCCTCGAGATCGAGCTCCGGTGCATCTTTGATCCAAACCAGCATGTGAATGTGTGGACTTCCTCGCGCTTGAAACTCCACCCGATAGAAGTAATCCTCCACCGGACCAATGGGCTGAGCTGGTGACAGGATCAGATCTGTAAGCAGCGCATCCACCCTCTTCTCAAACATGCGCATGACAGTGACTGGGTTGCTCTGAAGAATGTCGCATTTTTCGCTCCAGTCCAGCTTTGAAAAGTCCACTTCTTCACCTTGCTGTGCTTTTATGACCTCAATTACTTCAGGCCATCTCATTTCAGCAGCAGAAAAGGTGACAAAAAAGGTCGGCCTGCCCAACTGTCTGACCATAGCGTGTAGATCTCTCAGTGTCTTCTCCCAGTACGCTGGAGTTCCTCTAAGGGGTTGCATGAACCGCGTCACTTCCCTGTTTTGGATGAGTTTTTCCAATTCTTCTTTATCCTGAAGCATCTGGTTGGAAATCTTCCTCCCGTCCTTGGTTTTCTTCTTTCCCTTCCTCGTTTGGATCGACATGCTGTTGGTCGCCATGTGAGTTTCCGTCACAAACTGCGCAAAGAAGAGGTACGTTTGGTCCTTTGCAAACCGGCTGTCCACACATAAGAGCCTCGCATTGAAATATTTACTTGGGGACAATTTGATTTCCCTGGTCTCGTCCAATGTGTTTTGTCCAGTTGGGAACTGGACAGGAAAAGCCATCGCTTCAAGTTTCGGTACCTTGAAGAAGCTGACGGGTTTGTTTCCTTGGGCGGGAGCGACGCTGAATATCCCATCTCCGTAGGATAGAACTTCCTGCGCTATGTCCAGAGGCTGCATGCAAGTGTCCAATGCCAGACCTGGTCTGAGATCCTCCTTCTCTTGGTCCACGTTGTTGGGCTGCTGTTCTTCAGGCTGTGCGGCGTCTGCGTTGACCTGTCCTTCTTCGACCGGCTGATCATCCTCTACGATTTCAAATGTAACGTTTTCGTTGACGGTTACATCGCGGTATTCCGAATGCTTCTCCTTCAGAGTCCTTAGTCCTGCTAGCACATTCTTCATGTTCACAGTGTAGAAGTGCTGATGTCCCTTATACTGAATCTTCCGTTTCAACTTGACCTGCAGCAGCTGGGCTTCGGGGCTGGGTCTCGGAAGAGCATTCACTGTGGCTTCCATTTCCGATGGGACACACACAACTGCACCATGTACTGCCCGTTGTCGTCCTTTCGGCAGTGATACGATTTTTGCAAACGGCAAGATTTTTGCAATCAGCTGCCTTTCGAGTACATTTAACTCTTCTAGCTCCGGTGGAATGGGTGCTAGCGCCAAGTTATTGGCAACCGCGATGGATGGCATATCTCCTCTGGTGAGGTGGCGGTCGCAGGTGTGGCAGATCCACTCCTGCATCCTCTCCTGCGGTACGGTGCAAGGGGCTGAGCATTGTGAAGGTTCACATTTGTGGATATACTTACCTGTCAAGCAATCAGCCACCACGTAAAGGTTTTTGATATATTTGTCTCTCTTGCAATACTTTACCTGATCTGGGAAGAGAGCTCTGTGGCACACTGTGCAAACATATGTGGGCCCATGTCGAATCCTTTCTTGAAATGAAGCGATTGCAGCTTGCATGGACGGGTTAACCACAGGCAGTGGAGTTTCCGGGCGGCGGCTTGCGACTTCTCTGTATTTCCTTTTGATTCTCAGTGCACAGTGCAACTTGTGACGAATACGAAGAACAGCATTTATAGCGAATTTATCCTTTTTGCTTTGAGTGCAAAGCCGTATATGATGCAGCCTGAATTCTGGGATGTGCTGATACTTTGTACGCTGGTACATTTTCTGCCTGCTCTGAAAAGCAGGATCAGTGCTGTACCTCTCCTTCAGGTACATTTTCTTCCTGCTCTGAAAAGCTTGATCGGTCCTGTACCTCTCCCTCAGGTACATTTTCTTCCTGCTCTGAAAAGCTGGATCGGTGCTGTACCTCTCCCTCAGGTACATTTTCTTCCTGCTCTGAAAAGCTGGATCGGTGCTGTACCTCTCCCTCAGGTACATTTTGTGCCTGCTCTGAAAAGCAGGATCGGTGCTGTACCTCTTCCTCAGGTACATTTTCTGCCTGCTCTTGAAAGCTGGTTCAGTGTTGTATCGTCTGGTGATGTATTCTGTCTTTTGTTTTCGATGATGAACGTCTTGGGCATATTTGGTTTTACTGGCCTGCATTTTTTTCAGCCGAATTGCACTGCTTCTTGCACTTTCATTCCCAGGTGGTACACTTCCTTTGCGCATCACTTTTTTTCGCCTTTCCTTGCTCAGTTTGGACAAATCTTGAATTGCTGTTGTAGCATCATGGGTGATGTTGACTGGCTGGTTGATGTGCAATTTCTCCGGTTGTCTGACATCCGTTTTTCTCCTAGGGACGTTGGCATCCACACTCGTCTGCTCTTTCACTGATTGCCCACGGGTCTGTCTGGAAACATGTTGACTCTCAAAGGAAACAGGCATCAATTCGTAGCTTGCATGTGGACTGCGTTCTTTGAAAAGTTCATGCAAGTGCTCGGCCATGTCACTCAGGTCACTGAAAGTCAGCATAATTGCTGTTCCTCTGGGCTGTGGCAAACCTGTCTCTGATCTGGAGTGGGAATCAAAAAATCCATAGTGTCCAGATCTTTCTCGGAAAAGTGCAAAGCACTCTGGAGCTACTATGAGCACAGCATGGCGGACGTCTTGTGAAAGGCACTCCAGGTTCTTGGCAAGAGACAACAGACCACTGTCTTCTTCGACTCTCAGGCCACCTACCATCAGATCTGACGCGTTCATGTTTACAGTGTAAACATTACTCTCAGTGAATACCTGCTTAGGCATCTCTTCCAAGGTTAAATGGTCGCTTTGGAATTTGTTGTCGAACAAAAGCTGCCGTTTAACACCTACATAGAGTGCATTTCCCTGTTCAAGCACTCTGTCAAGAGAGATCGTGTCGAAATGCAACCCTTCGTTGTGGTAGGCCAGAAAGGTGAGAGCCATGCAAGTGCATTGACTGTTACGAGAAAAATCTCCATACCTGTCGTCTGCCTGGGAATGACTTGCCCTCACGAATTGAATGCGCTGGCCTGGTCCCATGAAGAAATCCTGAAATTATTTTAAGAACGAATGTTGCTTTACTCTGTTACACATGCGTCACCTGTTTGTAACGCTTGTAAGCGGACATGGCTAAGCAATGTCTTTAAATTATTGCATGCACACCGTTATTCTACAGTGTGCATGCAAGTAACCTGGCTGGTACAGTCCATGACACTCACTGTTGACCTTACCTGTAAAAATAATTGATGGAACAATATTTGCTAAATATAACAATTAGGACAGTGTTACAATTATTACGTGTTATGAATGTCTTAACTGTTCTTAAAATACATGCTAAAGAAATAGAAAAAAAAAAAAAATTCAAGTATTTTACTGATATGTGATGTTCTATGACCTTTATTAATGTGGGAATAATTTGTTAGTTCATGTGAATTATTTGTTTTATTTTATTTTCCAAATTTGTTCAAAATTATTTAAAAATGTTTTTGAATAGAGGTGAACCATACAAAAATTAAAGGTCACTTTATTCAGCCCAAGGGATGTACCTGAGGTAAACCACACAGACACGAAAGTTCACTTTATTCAGCCCTTTAGACAGTACCTCGGTGCCTATGAAAAGATCTTGTAGAATAATCTTGACAACCTAAATAATTTAAATCACTGAGTCTTACCTTCATAGCACTGATATTTCAAGGTGGAGAAAAAAAAAAAAAAAAAAAATCATCATCACCGACAGAAACTAGCACTCAGGAAAATTTTGTTCCATTACCATTATCAATGTCAGAATGAATTTGTGAGATTATTTTAAATTACTTTTGCTAAAAAAAATCCCATGGATGAATGAAGCTGTTTTGTTTTATATTTTGCACTTCTAAAATTGCCATTCTCTTTTTATGCTTTTGAGTTGAGGTAAACCAACCATGAAGCAAGTTTGTTTTTGATGCAGCTGACTGTACTGTAAATATTCAGGCAATTGTGGAGACTAAAATATACCTTATCAGGTGAAGCAGAATGGCAAGCTGTGTCCTCAATGGTCCCGAATTGTCCAGCTGGTGAAGACATCAGACTTCTGACCATCTGAATACATAAAGCAGCAACATTTTAGTAAGAGGAAGACTTATAGTGAGGAGATGCATGTTACTGAATGAGACTAAAACTTACTTTTGCTGGTGGAGAACAGGGGGATTGTGGCTCGTGCAAACTACTGGGCAATCTGGTCAGAGGTGATCCAACCAGCTGATGAAAGATGAGATGAAACAGTGTAGTAAACCGTGGACAATTTAGCTCTGTATTTTTTAAATGAGAGACCTGCAAATGTTCAGTGTTACACAGATAAAGCTGAATGAGGTAACTTACCGCCTTGGGCTCAGGAGAAGACTTTAGGTCCACACACAAGTTTGACCTGCTGAACCGGAGAGTGTTCAGCAGGGGGAAGCACTCCTCCTGAAAAACAAAACACAGATTTACTTTTGATTAAAATCTGTCCTGTGACAAACACAATATGAAGAATGATGGATGATCCCAAAAGGAATATTATTATTTATAAACAACAAACCTGCTGTTGAGCCATCCCGTGCTGAGGTGAACCTGTGGACCTGCGAGGTTCCCCGGGCTGGCTCACCTGTTACCAATGAAAATTGTAATCCACATTGTCATTGCCACTTTTGACAGACCGTAACGCTATGAACAAATTCCAAACTAATACAAGAGGGAGGAGAACATACCGTCACAGCAGAAGAGGCTGGGCCTGAAGGCGCGCCCTCATCCGAACTACAGGACAATCTGGGTGGGGGTGTTCCAACCATCTGAGAAGATACATAGGATAAATAACTGCATTTTCCCCAGACAATACACAACATCTGAGTAATGACTGTATCATATTTAGTTATTCTTAATAGACAATTGTAGCCAAGTACCATGACGACGATGTCAACACTGATAAGTAAACCACATTAAACCACACCAATTTGACGTCAGGATTGTTGTGAACCATCTCAAGTTACATATGAACTTTCTGTTTGCACCTTTTTAATACAAATTTATTTCCATACTTGTGTATAAACCCAGTTATTAAACTTTTGAGAGTGAGGACAGTCTACACAACTTAACAGAGTGAGCTGCAAATCCAATCCAAACATAAAGTGTGAACATACCTTGTTCACTGAAGAACGGACTTTGCGATGACGTGCTCCCCTGGCTGGGGGCTTGGACGCAACCTGTGACATCAAATGAAATCAGAACACGTCAAGTACCATCACTGTAACTAAGCATTAATATGCATTGCAATTATACTTATGGATTGCATGAGATAAAGTTTCGCACTGACCTTCTTGGGCTTGGGAGATGGCTTAAAGTCCGCCAGGCAAGATAAGTGAGAGGGAGAAACTTCCTCCATAGCACATAGGATGGTGCTGCTGAACCAGACGGGGTTCAGTGGAAGGAAGCACTCCTCCTCCTGTACAACACAAAACAGGAAGTCTTGTTATTACAATCTTTTTCCAATAAAACGACCCAAAAGGATAAGAAATACAACCTAATGTAATATTTGAAAATCCATAAACAAATCACAAACCTGCGTTTGAGCCATCCTGGGCTGAGGTGAACCTCTGGACCTGCAAGGTTCCCCAGGCGGGCTCTTCTGGAATTACAAAAAGCATCACATCGTATGAAACAAATCTGTTATTGCAACCTACATGAAAAGATTCAGAAAAACAGCACATTTAACACAATATAATCACTTCACATCATACTATCACATTTGAAGTCCCAAGCACACCTTGGCCTGACACAAGCCTGACACAAAAGCATCAATTACCTTGCCGCCCCGACCAACAGTCCTCCATTCAAAGGGGTCAGGTGCAGGTGGAGCAGGGGACCTCTCCCTCACAACCAATTTAGGAAGGACTTTCCTAACTGGAGGTGATGGCCTGGGAGAGACCCGGGGGGCTGGGGGTGGTGTCCTCAGTTGCTCTGTAGCAGCAGAAAAGAGCAACCGAACGAGGATAGCCATCCCCTCACTATCGCTCAGGTGGACCTGCAGATATAAGAAAAGAAGAAAGAAAAAAGTAAAGGATTTAAGTCTTAATGACAACAAAGAAAGAAAAATTTTTTGCACACACAGATATTGTACTTACACCATCCTTGCTCCACAACTCCAAGTTGCTCGTGGGGAAGTGCTCTGTAGCTGAAAAGAGGTACTTCACGCCTAAAAAGAGTGAAGAGAGCCAAAAAAAAAAAAAAAAAGAAGTCAAACATTTATTATGACTGTACTTGCTAAAATGGAATACATTTTTTTTTTTATGTAGTACATTTTGGCAATTAGCTGTATGAAAGTTACATTTTCTCCCACATACCCAAACGAGCAGCCACACGGCGATATGCCTGACGCAAGTGATCCTGGTAGTCAGGATCACAAGCCAGGCGGGGAGGGAAGTCGACAACAAAAACCTGTTGGAAACAAAACAAAACCTGATCATTAAATAAAAGGTTACTCTTTCACGAAAAATCATGCAAAGCCCATATTGTTAAGCCACCCTCTTAGGAAAATTTAAATGTGGAATAAAAGTTTACCTCATGCCAGCGGTTGCCAATGGACTTGAGGAGATTGGCAAAGTCGATGGCAGCCTCATCAACCGTCCTGCTAGCAGTAAGGTTGTTGCTGGGAGCCAGCACACAGACAGCCTCAGGAATACGAGGAACTACGGCGTGTAGAACCTCAGTACGGATCTGAGACGCGCAGGCTCCCGGGGTCGACATGATGCCAAAGGAGAGGTCGTGAGACTCTGGCATCGGAACAAAACCATCTACAATGGCACGTAGATGGGAGTCCCCGACAATCAGAACGAACTGCAAAAATAAATACCATTTAATTAGCATGAAAATCATGATAACATCGTGATATCTCATTCTCTCCCTCTCTTTTGTTTATTTTAACAACAATAATACCTTCTTGTCAGTTGACTCAGGCGGGATGACCAATTTGTGACTGCGCCCTGTGAAGGGTGAAATTGGCCACCGCAACACTTTGTGGCGCCATCCGGTGCCACGGCCTGTGTAGATAAAGATTGAACATGAGATGAATAATGAGGGATGTCATATCTGTAAAAGTCCTACAACAATCTCTCTATCATCAGTGAAAAAAGTGCAGGAAAGAAAAGCAGTGAAACTTTTACCAGGCGTGTATATTAAACACAAAAGCATTAAAGACTATTATAGAATAGACACGCGGCATAGAATACTAGAATATTACAACAGCTGTAAACTCACGTGCATGGAACTTGGCACGCGCTTCATCCTCTCCTCGCAACTGTCTGGCTGGCAGGGTGGCTCCAACCACCTGATGAGAAATGGATGAAATTTAAGATGAAATGAATGGTGTAAATGTGTCTCATTGGAGAGACTGACTTATTTAAATGATTGTGCATGTCATTTCGAATCATACATACGTTGTTGACGGAAGAGAGGGTGCAGAGGGGGTGGTCTGGCTCAGTGACCTTCTTCCAGCGTCGCTTCTGGGCCTCGGAACGTCTCCCCTTCCGCGGCATTCTGAAAAACAGTCAAAAAGAAGAGAAAAAAAAAAAAAAAAAAAAAAAAAGAAACAACACTTCCAAACAAAAGGGGCGTGAAGCCTACACTAAACCCTAACCTAGACAATTTATCTTTAATATATATCGATATTTAATATCTTAACTGAATCAGTATTATATATTATATTGTATGCAAAGAAATGGTGAACAAATCAACAATTCTGAAAATGTAGTGCTGGTGAGGTGAGTTGAGGTGAAGTCAGGCGAGTCGAGGTGAAGCTCAGGATGCTGCAAAAGCCGCTCAAAACTTTGATCAATCAACAAGAAGCTGCAATGGGGGAAAAAAAAAAGTATATTACTTAGACAGCTGTGAATAACATTAGCAGCACTATTTTACATCTTAACATGTCATGTCTGTCTATGGGTGGCTGCAGCAGGGTGGTAGTCAATCATCCGTCTATGTATTCCTCATTACAAGGAGTGCTAGAAAAATTTAGTAACAATAGCACATTATATTTTTTATACTTTTGTCATATACGTAAACGTTAACCAATCCCGTGAAAGGCTTTCGAATTTTTTTTCGGTGGTAAAGTTAACATTAGTGGCTATGGATGCGGCTAAAATTATAGCTAACAATGTTAGCTTTATTATACATGTTAACATGTCGGAATAGCAGTTTTTGCACAGTCAGCAAACACGTTACTACTGTTTAACATTTACATTTTCGATTCAAACACAATACGATGTCACAAAGTTCACATTTGAGCAGCTAATGGAAAGCTAGCGGAGCTAATCGGAGAGTACGTGTTCTTACCTCAAGTGAAGGATCAAAGGGAACGGTTCAAAGCCACAGTCAAGTTTTAAGGAAAATCAAGTGGACAATCCAGAGTCCTGATTGGTCGTTGCTAGGCTGCAGTTGACAAGAAATGTCCAATAAGCTCCACGCTCCACAAACGACGCATATGTACATATGTTATTGTTGACTGATGAAGGGCACCTTTTTGTGTTGATTTTTTATATTGATTTTATCAGGCTACTGAGTGAGCAGACCGGAGAGCACCCGTAACTCTAAGCGTTTTCCTCAATATCAATTTTCATGACATCGTTAAGTTTAGACAACACATAAACATGAAGTGTCCTGCAGGCACAGCAATATGATCAGTTAACGTTATGGCCAACGAGCCGCTGTGAGGGCTTTGGGACGGGGCGCAAACAGCTGCAGAGCTGCAGAAGGATGGGCAGTTTCACGTTTTACAGTGTCAGCAGATGAAGTCGGCAAATTAATGGACAAAAACAGGACTTGCCAAAGCGGGTAACGTCAACGCCGATCGAACAGCTGACGTGTCGGTTCAGCGTGAGTCCTCGGGATAACAACGGATCGTGTGTAGGCTAAAGTAGCCGCCTGCTAACGTCACAAACCTCAATCGGTATCTCAGAATCGGGGAAGAATTGATTAAGAATGAGGGGCCATGACGTTATCAGGCTGCTGGACGTACTGGTATGTTTACTATTGAGCTACACTAAACGATATGTTTGGGAATGAATGATTATAAAACCAATTAAATTGCTCACAGTAATTGAGTCGCAGTACGATCGCTCAGCATGATGGGTATTGTAGTCTAATGTCGGCTCTGCTGACATCTAAAGGATTAACGGTCATATATAACCCAGTGTGAGGCTGCATTCAGCCATTATTGCCCTTATCTGTACAACAGCCTACCAGAGAACCTCGGGCCGCGCAGACTGCTGCTGTTTTTAAAAAGATCAAGAAGATCAAGACTCACCTTTTTAATTTGGCTTTTAAATGATTTCCTACACTCTTTTATTAAAGAAGGTGCAGCTGATCATGAAGAGCAAAGGTTGACTCCAACCACAGGAGGGAGGGGTAGACCCTCAAAGCACATACACACATATACAGCCAGTGACCTCATTGTAAAATCTGAAAAGGGCTGACATTTAGAGACATTAGAAACATTAACTGTGATATTGTTGTAAGCTTAGTAGTTGTTATAAAGCCTGTTGTCATCAACAGAGTTCAAAGTGTTGTGACATTTTTAAACTTTGAATGGAGTTTCTGTGACAAATTATGACGAAGCAGTGAGGCTCCAAAGTGGGGTGGGTTTGATCCACAGACCTGATCTGTATATCTGTCTCTTTGTATGTCTGTGTAAATGTGTGAGTGCATATGTCTATCTGACTGTATGTATGTCTGTGTATATGTGTGAGTGCGTCTGGATATTTGTCTCTGTGTGTGTCTGTGTACATGTGCGAGTGCGTCTGGATATCTGTCTCTGTGTGCGTCTGTATATCTGTCTGTGTCTGCATCTCTATATCTCTGTGTCTGTCTCTGAGAAGAAATCATACAAAGTGATGGCCATAGCCAACAGACAGAGTGAGATGAGACCAGCATGACAATTGATCTGTGATTGTGGAGGAAGCGTAGGAGCTATCATAAAGCCTGTCGTCACAAATAGAGGTCAAAGTCTCATGACCATTTTAAACTTTGAACGGACTTTCTGTGACAAAGCATGACGAAGCATTGAGGCTCCAAAGCGAGGTGGGTTTGATCCACAGCAACAGCTTCACATAGACCTGAGCTGGGAGAGCTGCGGTCATCACGGTGATTTGAGAATTCGCTCAGGTCAGAGCTCAGACTCTCCCATGGCTTTTGACAATGCGCGTGTCTGTATATCTGTCTCTGTGTATGTCTGTGTAAATGTGTGAGTGCGGGTCTATATCTGCCTCTATTTCTGTCTGTGTATATGTGTGATTGCGTCTGTATATCTGTCTCTGTTTGCGTCTGTGTATATGTGTGAGTGCGTCTGGATATTTGTCTCTGTGTGTGTCTGTGTACATGTGTGAGTGCGTCTGGATATCTGTCTCTGTGTGCGTCTGGATATCTATCTGTGTCTGCATCTCTATATCTCTGTGTGTCTTTGAGAAGAAATCATTCAAAGTGATGGCCATAGGCCACAGACAGAGTGAGATTAGACCAGCATGACAATTGATCTGTGATTGTGTAGGAAGCGTAGGAGCTATCATAAAGCCTTTCGTCACAAATAGAGGTCAAAGTCTTGTGACCTTTTTAAACTTTGAACGGAGTTTCTGTGACAAAGCATGACGAAGCAGTGAGTCTCCAAAGTGAGGTGGGTTTGATCCACAGACCTGAGCTGAGAGAGATGCGGTCGTCACGGTGATTTGAGAATTCGTTCGGGTCAGAGCTCAGACTCTCCCGAAAACGCTCCGAAAAGTGGCTTTTGACCACGTCCCGAACTACTTCGAATTGCGAGCAAACCGTAGCTCCGGTCCGAAAAACGAAAACACCGTGAAAGACAGAAGAGTCTGGAGATTCCGAAAGTCTTTATTTGATTTGAAAAGTCCTTAAAATGAGCGTGTAGGGACAGTGCGAAGTCAGAGTGAAATTGTTTTTAGTGAAACCTTGATTTGCATTGCAGTCAATTGGGCCAAAAACAGGTGTTTCAGACGCTCTGAGCCCTCCAGTTTAAATTTGGTGAGGAGTAGAGCTCTCAAACTTAGATTTTATGAATCCCAAGACCTGTGTCTACGTTTTGCCAAAAAATAATTTGTCTCCTTTTCACGGTTTGGCCGTGAGCTCGAGTTAAACATGAAAATGTCGGTTACTTTTTCACAGTGCTCTCACTCTACTTAACGAGCGGTTACACTCTAACTTTGAGGAAAAAGTGATTCGGACTGCTCCTTTGAGAGCTCGTAGTTTGAAAAGTGGAGTATTTAGGAGAAAAAGGTTTGATTTTGTGGAAAGAGCACAAGATTTCCTCCGTTTTAAAGTTTGAATGATATTTTTAGGTGCACGTATGACTGAGCTATGTGGATGAGAAAATAGGTGACTTTTTGAGGCGATTTTTCGTCGATTCCAATTCATTCTCTATGGAACATTTTTGCTGGTTTTTTGGGAATAACTTTGGGAAAAATCGGAATATCGACTACCCAGAACTTAGCACGCTATTCCCGATCGAGACGCACGTTTTGATATATATATTGTTGGGCTCCGTCACGCAGTACGACCCGCATTAACGGACGAAAAAGTGACGGAATAATAAGAAGAAGAATAATAAGTATGGACAAGATTAAGTAGTGCCTCGTGCTATGCACAGAGGCCACTACGAAGTAGTGTCCTCTGTGCTTATAGCCCGTGGCACTAAACTAGAAAATTCCAGGGAAATTTTGAAGTGCCACGGGACCCGGGGCCCGTCGTCCGTCGCCCGTCGTCATTCGTTCCTTACCCGTCGCCCGTCGTCATTCGTTCCTTACCCGTCGCCCCCCGCCTGGACGAGCAATCCACGTACCGTCATGCTGTTGAAAGCCATCCTGGTGAAATTTCCATTCGGAGAACCTATTGAGCTTGATTCAGTGACTGTGTCTGTATATCTGTCTCTGTGTGTGTCTGTGTATACGTGTGAGTGCGTCCGTATTTGTGTCAGTGTGTATGTCTGTGCATATGTGTGATTGCGTGTCTATATCTGTCTCTGTGTGCGTCTGTATATCTGTCTGTGTCTATATCTCTATATCTCTGTGTCTGTCTTTGAGAAGACATCATTCAAAGTGATGGCCATAGGCCACAGACAGAGTGAGATGAGACCAGCGTGACAATTGATCTGTGAATGTGTGGTAAGCGTAGGAGCTATCATCAAGCCTGTCGTCACAAACAGAGGTCAAAGTCTCGTGACCTTTTTAAACTTTGAACGGACTTTCTGTGACAAAGCATGACGAAGCATTGAGGCTCCAAAGTGAGGTGGGTTTGAGCCACAGCAACAGCTTCACATAGACCTGAGCTGAGAGAGCTGCGGTCCTCACGGTGATTTGAGAATTCGCTCAGGTCAGAGCTCAGACTCTCCCGTGGCTTTTGACAATGAGTGTGTCTGTATATCTGTCTCTTTGTATGTCTGTGTATATGTGTGAGTGCGTGTCTATATCTGCATCTATTTGTGTCTCTGTATATGTGCAAGTGCGTCTGGCAATCTGTCTCTGTGTATGTCTGTGTAAATGTGTGAGTACGTCTGTATAGTTGTCCCTGATCATGTCTGTGTATATGTCTGAGTGCGTGTCTATATCTGCCTATATTTCTGTCTGTGTATATGTGTGATTGCGTCTGTGTATATAAGTGAGTGCGTCTGGATATCTGTCTCTGTGTGCGTCTGTATATCTGTCTGTGTGTACATCTCTATATCTCTGTGTGTGTCTTTGAGAAGAAATCATTCAAAGTGATGGCCATAGGCCACAGAGTGAGATGAGACCAGCGTGACAATTGATCTGTGATTGCGTAGTAAGCGTAGGAGCTATCATAAAGCCTGTCGTCACAAACAGAGTTTAAGGTCTTCTGACCCGTTTAAACTTTGAACGGCGTTTCTGTGACAAAGTATGACGAAGCAGTGAGGCTCCAAAATGGGGTGGGTTTGATCCACAGACCTGATCTGTATATCTGTCTCTGTGGATGTCTGTGTGAAGTGTGAGTGCATCTGTATATCTGTCTCTTTGTATGTCTGTGTAAATGTGTGAGTGCGTCTGGATATCTGTCTCTGTGTATGTCTGTGTACATGTGTGAGTGCGTCTGGGTATCTATCTGTGTCTACATCTCTATATGTCTGTGTGTGTCTTTGAGAAGAAATCATTCAAAGTGATGGCCATAGGCCACAGACAGAGTGAGATGAGACCAGCGTGACAATTGATCTATGATTGTGTAGGAAGCGTAGGAGCTATCATAAAGCCTTTCGTCACAAACAGAGGTCAAAGTCTCGTGACCTTTTTAAACTTTGAACGGCGTTTCTGTGACAAAGTATGACGAAGCAGTGAGGCTCCAAAGTGGGGTGGGTTTGATCCACAGACCTGAGCTGAGAGAGCTGCGGTCGTCACGGTGATTTGAGAATTCGTTCGGGTCAGAGCTCAGACTCTCCCGAAAACGCTCCGAAAAGTGGATTTTGACCACGTCCCGAACTACTTCGAATTGCGAGCAAACCGTAGCTCCGGTCCGAAAAACGAAAACACCGTGAGAGACAGAAGAGTCTGGGGATTCTGACAGCCTTATTTGAAAGGAAAACTCCTTAAATTGAGCGTGTAGGGACAGTGCAAAGACAGAGTGAAATTGTTTTTCGGAAAACCTTGATTTGCATTGCAGTCAATTGGGCCAAAACCAGGTGTTGCTGACGCTCTGAGCCCTCCAGTTTAAATTTGGTGAGGAGTAGAGCTCTCAAACTTAGATTTTATGAATCCCAAGACCTGTGTCTACGTTTTCACAAAAAATCTTTTGTCTCCCTTTCACGGTTTGGCCGTGAGCTCGAGTTAAACATGAAAATGTCGGTTACTTTTTCACAGTGCTCTCACTCTACTTAACGAGCGGTTACACTCTAACTTTGAGGAAAAAGTGATTCGGACTGCTCCTTTGAGAGCTCGTAGTTTGAAAAGTGGACTGTTTAGGAGAAAAAGGTTTGATTTTGTGGAAAGAGCACACGATTTCCTCCGTTTAAAGTTTGAATGATATTTTTAGGTGCACGTATGACTGAGCTATGCGGATGAGAAAATAGGTGAATTTTTGAGGCGATTTTTCGTCGTCTCCCATGCATTCTCTATGGAAAATTTCGGCTGGTTTTTCGGGAATAACTTTGGGAAAAATCGGAATATCGACTACCCAGAACTTAGCACACTTGTCCCAATCGAGCCGCACGTTTTGATATATATATTGTTGGGCTACGTCAAGCGGTACGACCCGCATTAGACGCCGAAAATGTGACGGAATAATAATAATATTAAGAAGAAGAATAATAATAAGTATGGACAATATTAAGTAGTGCCTCGTGCTATGCACAGAGGCCACTTACTTCTACTGTGTAGAAGTAGTGGCCTCTGTGCTTATAGCCCGTGGCACTAAACTAGAAAATTCCAGGGAAATTTGAAGTGCCACGGGACCCGGGGCCCGTCGTCCGTCGCCCGTCGTTTGTTGCCCGTCGCCCGTCGCCCATCGCCCCTCGCCCCTCGACTGGACGAGCAACCCGCGTACCATCATGCTGTTGAAAGCCTTCCTGCTGAAATTTCCGTTCGGAGAACCGATTGAGCTCGATTCAGTGAGTGCGTGTCTATATCTGCCTCTATTTCCGTCTGTGTATATGTGTGAGTGCATCTGTCTATCTGACTGTGTGTGTCTGTGTATATGTGGGAGTACGTCTGTATATCTGTCTCTGTGTGCGTCTGTATATCTGTCTGTATCTGGCATCTCTATATCTCTGTGTGTGTCTTTGAGAAGAAATTGAAAGTGATGGCCATAGGCCACAGACAGAGTGAGATGAGACCAGCATGACAATTGATCTGTGATTGCGTAGGAAGCGTAGGAGCTATCATAAAGCCTTTCGTCACAAACAGAGGTCAAAGTCTCGTGACCTTTTTAAACTTTGAACGGAGTTTCTGTGACAAAGCATGACGAAGCAGTGAGGCTCCAAAGTGGGGTGGGTTTGATCCACAGACCTGATCTGTATATCTGTCTCTGTGGATTCTGTGTAAAGTGTGAGTGCGTCTGGATATCTGTCTCTGTGTATGTCTGTGTAATGTGTGAGTACGTCGTGTATAGTTGTCCTGATCATGTCTGTGTATATGTGTGAGTGCGTGTCCATATCTGTCTCTGTGTATGTCTGTGTAAATGTGTGAGTGCATCTTTCTATCTGACTGTTTGTAGGTCTGTGTATATGTCTGAGTGCGTGTCTATATCTGCCTCTATTTCTGCCTGTGTATATGTGTGATTGCGTCTGTGTATATAAGTGAGTGCGTCTGGATATCTGTCTCTGTGTGCGTCTGTATATCTGTCTGTGTGTGCATCTCCATATCTCTGTGTGTGTCTTTGAGAAGAAATCATTCAAAGTGATGGCCATAGGCCACAGACAGCGTGAGATGAGACCAGTGTGACAATTGATCTGTGATTGCGTAGTAAGCGTAGGAGCTATCATAAAGCCTGTCGTCACAAACAGAGTTTAAGGTCTTCTGACCCGTTTAAACTTTGAACGGCGTTTCTGTGACAAAGTATGACGAAGCAGTGAGGCTCCAAAATGGGGTGGGTTTGATCCACAGACCTGATCTGTATATCTGTCTCTGTGGATGTCTGTGTAAAGTGTGAGTGCATCTGTATATCTGTCTCTTTGTATGTCTGTGTAAATGTGTGAGTGCGTCTGTATATCTGTCTCTGTGTATGTCTGTGTACATGTGTGAGTGCGTCTGGGTATCTATCTGTGTCTACATCTCTATATCTCTGTGTGTGTCTTTGAGAGGACATCATTCAAAGTGATGGCCATAGGCCACAGACAGAGTGAGATGAGACCAGCGTGACAATTGATCTATGATTGCGTAGGAAGCGTAGGAGCTATCGTAAAGCCTTTCGTCACAAACAGAGGTCAAAGTCTCGTGACCTTTTTAAACTTTGAACGGAGTTTCTGTGACAAAGCATGACGAAGCAGTGAGGCTCCAAAGTGAAGTGGGTTTGATCCACAGACCTGAGCTGAGAGAGCTGCGGTCGTCACGGTGATTTGAGAATTCGTTCGGGTCAGAGCTCAGACTCTCCCGAAAACGCTCCGAAAAGTGGCTTTTGACCACGTCCCGAACTACTTCGAATTGCGAGCAAACCGTAGCTCCGGTCCGAAAAACGAAAACACCGTGAAAGACAGAAGAGTCTGGGGATTCTGACAGTCTTATTTGAAAGGAAAACTCCTTAAAATGAGCGTGTAGGGACAGTGCAAAGACAGAGTGAAATTGTTTTTTCGGAAACCATGATTTGCATTGCAGTCAATTGGGCCAAAACCAGGTGTTTCTGACGCTCTGAGCCCTCCAGTTTAAATTTGGTGAGGAGTAGAGCTCTCAAACTTAGATTTTATGAATCCCAAGACCTGTGTCTACGTTTTGCCAAAAAATTATTTGTCTCCTTTTCACGGTTTGGCCGTGAGCTCGAGTTAAACATGAAAATGTCGGTTACTTTTTCACAGTGCTCTCACTCTACTTAACGAGCGGTTACACTCTAACTTTGAGGAAAAAGTGAATTCGGACTGCTCCTTTGAGAGCTCGTAGTTTGAAAAGTGGACTGTTTAGGAGAAAAAGGTTTGATTTTGTGGAAAGAGCACAAGATTTCCTCCATTTTAAAGTTTGAATGATATTTTTAGGTGCACGTATGACTGAGCTATGTAGATGAGAAAATAGGTGAATTTTGAGGCGATTTTTCGACGGCTCCCATGCATTCTCTATGGAAAATTTCGGCTGGTTTTTTGGGAATAACTTTGGGAAAAATGGGAATATCGACTACCCAGAAGTTAGCACACCATTCCCGATCGAGCCGCACGTTTTGATATATATATTGTTGGGCTTCGTCCAGCGGTACTGACCCGCATTAGATGCCGAAAATCAGTGACGGAATAATAATAATATTAAGAATAATAAGTATGGGCGAAGAATAAGTAGTGCCTCGTGCTATGCACAGAGGCCACTACTTCTACTGTGTAGAAGTAGTGTCCTCTGTGCTTATAGCCCGTGGCACTAAACTAGAAAATTCCAGGGAAATTTTGAAGTGCCACGGGGCCTGTTGCCCGTCTGAGTACCAAAGTCACCCCGATCACATTTTGCTTTGGAAAACTGATTGGGTTCTGTGATCTGGATGCATGAATACGCACAGAATGAGAGTGAAGACATGAGTCTGCTGAACGTACTAGTATGTTCAGTTGGGCATTCCCAGCCCATATATTTGGGACAGACGTGTAACAATCAGTGTTTTCAGCACCTCAGTAAGGAAGGTCAATCAATCAATGAATTTGCACAATTTTATTTATGTTTGTTGTCATGCTCCTCTCATGTTAATGAGCAGCTCCACTCTGGATTTGACAACTCCTTTGAGCCCTCATAGTTTCACGTTGTACGTCTCTGTCTCAATTTCACAACAGGCTCATATATACGACTATCGTGTTTTAAGTGTGTGGACAGCATTTACAAAACATTTTGGTAAACATTCAGTTTTACCTACAAGATGTATGCCTCATTAACATAACAGTGCATCAGGCCATGCCAGAAAAACTGAAGTTATTACTTTTTCTGCTACAACATCTAACTGCAATGTGTAAATAATGCATTGATCATATGAAACACCATGTTGATACCAGTTCATTTTGCACATAATTTTTATTAAACATGAAATTTTTGAAAAAGCAAAGTGGAGACTTCAGATTCAAAACTTTTCACACATCCCGTAGTAATACTTTTCATCCTGCTCAGACAAAAAGAAAATGGAAGAATATTGTAAATAATGACAATTCAAATGGTATCAGAGCATACAACATCATTGTGCAAAAATTAAACTCCTCATATCATCAGAAAAAATGGGAATTTCACAAACTTACTCTTCACAAATCTTAAATATTGAATAGAATATAATTGAACACAATCGAACAAATAAATCCAAAAAGACAAAATAAATTTTCTATCAAACATTGTCATCACTTACCTCTGTGTCTGCATTGTCTTCGATGTCAGGTGGGATCTAGGTAAATGCAACATTACAGGTGTGTATGTGTGTGAGGTGGGGCGGGATAAGGGGGTGGAATGTGTAGTGGGGGTTGGGAGGGTGCTATTTACCCATAGCTGGGACAGTGGTTGACGAGCACCAGGGCACGTCCACACGGTGGTGGGCCTGTATGCTGCGTCTCTGGGGCCCACTGCTGCTCCGAGATCCCCTGCAGTTCAGCCTGGGACCGTGAGGTACCCAGTTTCCGTGTGTGGCCGCGAGGAGGCACTGCAGGAGTCTTGGTAGTGGAGAGGCTATATACTGGCAGGTGGAAACTAACATAGTCAGCTCCTCTTTTCACCCTCCATTAGAAAGGCTAGCCAGCGGCAGTAGATGTAAGCAAAGAATAGCACACAGAGCACCAGTAGCACCAGCAATACCAGCACCAGCAGTAGCAACATGCACTAACTCTAAGCACTACACTACAGCACTTAACGCTTCACACGTACCCTGTGTTAGCACACAATGCGGTGTGTACAAACACACACACACAGACAAAGACACACACGCGCACACGCAGAGAAAAACACATCCATGCACACGACATAGACACACATAAAGAGAAACACAGAGAGAGAACACAGTACAAACCACACTACAAATGGAGCAGGCTCTGATGGAGACCATACCACAACACAGGGAAAAAGGGTTGCAAAAGAAGGAGAACATGCTCCAAGATTGGCCACGTTGCCGAAGAAATGAAAACGGCGAACGAGAATACCTAGCGCTAATCTGGCCCGGTCCTATCTGCTGAAAAGCGTTGAAAGCGATGAAACAGCTACGCCCTATACTTACCAAGAACCATTTTCTACCTAACAGTTGCCAAATGCAACTAAAACGAATGAAGAAACCTGATGGAATAGCCATCCAGACACGATTCCACGACTGTGGAAAGAAGAACAAAAGAGGCAGCATTGTAAACAATGCTGAAATCAAGAGTCTCCCGCTGAAGTGAGAACACAGTATACCGCACTGTGATAGCTATAATAAGTTTGCAGCACACCTGATTGAATGCAAGATTCCGGTCGCGAGATATAAATGTGATCAATCAGTGTCTGCTTTTCTGTTGTCGCAGCGGAGACAAGCTGGCTATAGCCTCTGGACTCAAACAAATCCCGGATGGCTTTTTTTTCCTTTGGAGAACAGGTCTTCATTGAAGTCTCCGCAGACCACAACAGGCTGGCAATCCATCATCTCCAAGGAGTTCAAGAGGCTTTGAATGTTGGGAAGAAATGTTTCAAGAGAGAGATTTGGTGGTCTGTACACAGTGGCTATCACCGCTCTGACAGGGGCCTCAACTTTAACAACAGCAAACTCAAGATCCGGCACATGTTGAAAGTATCGCCGGGGCTCCGCTTGAAGATTGCTCTTGTAGTAAATGGCAACTCCACCGCCCTCTTTTGTAGCCATGTCTACTCTGTTTGCGTATGAAATGTGTCTGTTGCGCGCAAACAGGTCGTATCCGTCCAAGTGAAACTTTGGCGGAACGAAGGATCCAGTCAAGTGAGTTTCTGTGATACATAAGACATCGGCAAGCCTGAACTCGTGATGACATTTCACATCGTCAAAGTGCGACGGAAGTCCTTCCGCGTTGTGATGGACGATTGCCAACGTGGAGCCAGTGTGGTCTGCTTTTTTCACAAAGTGCAACAGTGGTCTCGTAATGTGGAATGAAGCGTGGTTCATGTTTTCCATTGCCGTCGTTATGTTTTGATCAGCATAAATCTTTTCTCCTCAAACTCAACGATCTTCAGTCCTTGAAGCGAGTTTGTACGGCTAAGAGCGACGTAGGCCATTCCAGGTTCGAACACACGCTTCAGACACACCACTGCAGACTTCATAGTCATGCCTTGCACTTTGTGAGCCGTACAACCAAATGCCAGTTTGATTGGGAACTGGCGTCGAACCACTCCTCTGACGCTTGTGCTTTCCTCCGATCTTTCGACGTACACCAAGTCGTCCGTCGGTCCTCGAATCCTTTTGCGGAATTTTTTACCCGATGTCGGATTATCCAATTCGAGCCCGATCAGCGTCACCTTCGTCGATTGGCCTTTTTCGCTTTTTTGGACAATGTTCCTGATTGTGGCGAACGTCCCGTTAACAATCCCGTCCTCGATATCCAGGTTGCGAATCACCATTACCCGTGCTCCACACGCAGCTTGAATGTTGTCTGGCAAATCCCTCTTTTTGCCCTTGACGCAAACATGCGTCATGAACATTCGTCCTGTCCGTGGGTCTTTCTTGTAGTCCTCCGCCGGAATGTCTTGAATTTTTAAGTTGAGCCCAGTCAAAGTAGCAGAATTGTGGGCATCAACTTCTTTGTTGGTCGCAAAGATATGCAGGGCATCGGCCGGACAATCTTTGGCTTGAACGATGGCCCCCGTGAGCAGAGCTCTGTCGTCGACGCTGAGAGGATCCGTCTTCTTCTTGGTTCTGATCCTGTTCAAGAGTTCGGCAAAAACGCGGTCGTCTTTTTGCCGCATGATCTCTGTGAGGTTAACCATCTGGAAATCTCTCCAGAGATCAAGAACGTCTTCCTGAAAGACGCAGAGGGGTTTGGCTCTACCAAGAGGTGGCAGCTGGTAAAAGTCTCCAACTGCAAGGACAGACATTCCTCCAAATGGTTTCCTGTTGCCTTTGATTTGCTGAAATCTCCAATGGACGTAGGCAAACAGCTCCTTAGAAACCATGGATATCTCGTCTATGATCAGAATCTCCGCATTGCAAAGCACCGCTCTGAGATCGTCCAGAGCGTTTCCAAGACCTTGATACGGTGTCTTCAAAGTTCTTGGCAGCTTCAAGATGGAATGCAAGGTTTTCCCAGAAATGTTGAAAGCTGCCGTGCCTGTAAACGCAGTAAGAAGCACCGCAGGCTGGGACATGTCCGCAACGTTGCGAAACCTGGGAAGTTGGCGGAGAATCTTGGTGGCCTCTTGATACACGCACTTGATGACGTGGGATTTCCCACAGCCGGCTCCCCCAGAGATGAAATAAAAGAAGGGTTCAGGATTTTGACCCCAGACACATTTCATACACCACTCGCGCACGGTGTAGAAAATAGACGCTTGCGTTTCGTTGAGGCTTCGATACATACTTTTCACGAAGTCCGGGCTGAGTTTCGGTGCCTCGATGGCCGGTAGCGCTCCGCCGCAATCAGCCTGGATTTGGAAATCCGGAACCTGGTCGTCTTCTCCGCCATCGTCGGGATTGACGTCTTCCAGCTCAGCCATGCACTCCAAACGATCCATTTCGACCTCTGGTGCAAAAGTGTTCCAGGCGTTGATCACCGGTCCTTCCTCTTGAAGTTTTTGCAGCGCTTTCTCCATTTTTTTCCCTTGTCCTTCGTAGCGCTTCCTGTTGAAGTCTACAATGCCTTTTACTGCCATTGAGCCTTTGCGGCCGCATTTGTAGAACTCCTGATATGTGGGATGGCTTTCGGACGTGAGCTCATCATCTTTTCTGTGCGGTAAGTAGAGCTTCAGCAGGCGTCTGTAAAACTTTTCGGGTTGGTTCTCCTCCGAGTACCGAGTAAATCGGATGATGGCAGCTTTTCCCGACGTCCTCTTCTGAATAAATCCTTTGTCGTTCTGGAGGGGAATGGCATTGGGTCCGAGAGCTTGCAGGCCATAGAGAACTCTGTACTGCGACACAAATTCAGCGAGACACATGAATTGAAATTCACGCGCTGCGGGTCTGTGTGCGTACTTCTCAGGAAATCCAGACATCCACACGTCCTCGTCGTCTGGATTCATGTTCATCAGCGTACTCATCGGGAGACTCATTTTCATACCATCCTCGTCCGTCTGTATGAAAATGACCGAGCGGGTGCACTTTTTCAGTGGCAGGCTGCATACTCGCGCCACTGCTTCCTGAGCGCTGACCTCCCTGTGCTTGGCGTAAGCTTGCATGATCTGCTTCATTTCGTCCCGTTCGTTGACCTTGGACTTCTTCACTTGGCGAATGACCGTGTCGAGGTACTGCGTCATCTCGTGCTCCGGCTTCGATACGTACGACATCATGTACATGATGCAACTGTAGTCGTCGAGTACGTACTGTATATCCATGTTGGCATTCCAGGCTCGCAGTAGATCGGGGTTGTATCCGTTTACCCAGCTGTCCTTGGGATCACGCTTCATCATGACGACCATTCCGCAGGTGAGGTCGTCCACGTATCTTTCGTATTCTTCTTTGGTCATCTTACATTTTTCCAGCAATTCGGACAAATCCTGGAACGATTCTTTTGGATCGTTCAGAAAGTCTCTCAGCGCTTTTAACTTTTCCTTAGCCTCCATTTGTTTCTTTCCAACAAATTTCTTGTTGGACTTGAATTTGGATTTTTCCCCACTTTTCTTTTTCTGGACATCATCCGCTTGTTTTTTCTGCTGCTCATCATCATCATCAAGTACGGGGTCCTCCCAGGGCGGGATGGTGATTCTGGTCTTCTCCATGGGGAGCTTGGGGAAACCAAATCTGCAGGCCACGTTCCCTCTCCTGCACGTTTTCGAGTGGTTTCGGCTGTGGACTTGAACCTCCGACACTATTTTGTGGAGCTCAGGATCAGCTTTCTCGTCGGGCATCTGGCAGGTGATGTAGCGGTCAATGAAGTTGACAAGATTGGCCATTTCGACGTCATCCTCGAGATCGAGCTCCGGTGCATCTTTGATCCAAACCAGCATGTGAATGTGTGGACTTCCTCGCGCTTGAAACTCCACCCGATAGAAGTAATCCTCCACCGGACCAATGGGCTGAGCTGGTGACAGGATCAGATCTGAAAGCAGCGCATCCACCCTCTTCTCAAACATGCGCATGACAGTGACTGGGTTGCTCTGAAGAATGTCGCATTTTTCGCTCCAGTCCAGCTTTGAAAAGTCCACTTCTTCACCTTGCTGTGCTTTTATGACCTCAATAACTTCAGGCCATCTCATTTCAGCAGCAGAAAAGGTGACAAAAAAGGTCGGCCTGCCCAACTGTCTGACCATAGCGTGTAGATCTCTCAGTGTCTTCTCCCAGTACGCTGGAGTTCCTCTAAGGGGTTGCATGAACCGCGTCACTTCCCTGTTTTGGATGAGTTTTTCCAATTCTTCTTTATCCTGAAGCATCTGGTTGGAAATCTTCCTCCCGTCCTTGGTTTTCTTCTTTCCCTTCCTCGTTTGGATCGACATGCTGTTGGTCGCCATGTGAGTTTCCGTCACAAACTGCGCAAAGAAGAGGTACGTTTGGTCCTTCGCAAAACGGCTGTCCACACATAAGAGCCTCGCGTTGAAATATTTACTTGGGGACAATTTGATTTCCCTGGTCTCGTCCAATGTGTTTTGTCCAGTTGGGAACTGGACAGGAAAAGCCATCGCTTCAAGTTTCGGTACCTTGAAGAAGCTGATGGGTTTGTTTCCTTGGGCAGGAGCGACGCTGAATATCCCATCTCCGTAGGATAGAACTTCCTGCGCTATGTCCAGAGGCTGCATGCAAGTGTCCAATGCCAGACCTGGTCTGAGATCCTCCTTCTCTTGGTCCACGTTGTTGGGCTGCTGTTCGTCAGACTGTGCGGCGTCTGCATTGACCTGTCCTTCTTCGACCAGCTGATCATCCTCTACGATTTCAAATGTAACGTTTTCGTTGATGGTTACATCGCGGTATTCCGAATGCTTCTCCTTCAAAGTCCTTAGTCCTGCTAGCACATTCTTCATGTTCACTGTGTAGAAGTGCTGATGTCCCTTGTACTGAATCTTCCGTTTCAACTTGACCTGCAGCAGCTGGGCTTCGGGGCTGGGCCTCGGGAGAGCGTTCACTGTGGCTTCCATTTCCGATGGTACGCACACAACTGCACCATGTACTGCCCGTTGTCGTCCTTTGGGCAGTGATACGATTTTCGCAAACGGCAAGATTTTTGCGATCAGCTGCCTTTCGAGTACATTTAACTCTTCTAGCTCCGGTGGAATGGGTGCTAGCGCCAAGTTATTGGCAACCGCGATGGATGGCATATCTCCTCTGGTGAGGTGGCGGTCGCAGGTGTGGCAGATCCACTCCTGCATCCTCTCCTGCGGTACGGTGCAAGGGGCTGAGCATTGTGAAGGTTCACATTTGTGGATATACTTACCTGTCAAGCAATCAGCCACCACGTAAAGGTTTTTGACATATTTGTCTCTCTTGCAATACTTTACCTGATCTGGGAAGAGAGCTCTGTGGCACACTGTGCAAACATGTGTGGGCCCATGTCGAATCCTTTCCTGAAATGCAGCGATAGCAGCTTGCATCGAAGGGTTAACCACAGGCAGTGGAGTTTCCGGGCAGCGGCTTGCAACTTCTCTGTATTTCCTCTTGATTCTCAGTGCACACTGCGACTTGTGACGAATATGAAGAACAGCGTCTATAGCCAGTTTATCCTTTTTGCTCTGAGTGCAACGTCGAATATGATGCAGCCTGAATTCTGGGATGTGGTGATACTTTGTACGCTGGTACATTTTCTGCCTGCTCTGAAAAGCAGGATCGCTGCTGTACCTCTCCCTCAGGTACATTTTCTGCCTGCTCTGAAAAGCAAGATCGCTGCTGTACCTCTCCCTCAGGTACATTTTGTGCCTGCTTTGAAATGTAGGATCGGTGCTGTACCTCTCCCGCAGGTACATTTTCTTCCTGCTCTGAAAAGTAGGATTGGTGCTGTACCTCTTCCTCAGGTACATTTTGTGCCTGCTCTGAAAAGCAGGATCGGTGCTGTACCTCTCCTTCAGGTACATTTTCTGCCTGCTCTGAAAAGCAGGATCGGTGCTGTACCTCTCCCTCAGGTACATTTTCTGCCTGCTCTTGAAAGCTGGTTCAGTGTTGTATCGTCTGGTGATGTATTCTTTCTTTTGTTTTCGATGATGAACATCTTGGGTATATTTGGTTTTACTGGCCTGCTTTTTTTTCAGCCGAATTTCACTGCTTCCTGTGCTTTTATCTCCAGGTGGTACACTTCCTTTGCGCATCGCTTTCCTTCGCCTTCCCTTGCTCAGTTTGGACAAATGTTGAATTGCTGTTGTAGCATCATGGGTGATGTTGACTGGCTGAATGATGCGCAATTTCTCTGGGTGTCTGACATCCGTTTTTCTCCAAGGGACGTCAACATCCACACTCATGTGCTGTTTCACTGATTGGCCAGGGGTCTGGCTGGAAACATGCTGACTTTCAAAGGAAACGGGCATCAATTCATAGCTTGCATGTGGACCGCGCTCTTTGAAAAGTTCATGCAAGTGCTCGGCCATGTCATTCAGGTCACTGAAAGTCAGCATAATGGCAGTTCCTCTGGGCTGTGGCAAACCCGTCTGTGATCTAGAATGGGAATCAAAAAGTCCATAGCGTCCAGATCTTTCTCGGAAAACTGCAAAGCACTCTGGAGCTACTATGAGCACAGCATGACGGACGTCTTGTGAAAGGCACTCCAGGTTCTTGGCAAGAGACAACAGACCACTGTCTTTTTCGACTCTCAGGCCACCTACCATCAGATCCGACGCGTTCATGTTTACAGTGTAAACATTACTCTCAGTGAATACCTGCTTAGGCATCTCTTCCAAGGTTAAATGGTCGCTTTGGAATTTGTTGTCAAACAAAAGCTGCCGTTTAACACCTACATAGAGTGCATTTCCCTGTTCAAGCACTCTGTCAAGAGAGATCATGTCGAAATGCAACCCTTCGTTGTGGTAGGCCAGAAAGGTGAGAGCCATGCAAGTGCATTGACTGTTACGAGAAAAATCTCCATACCTGTCGTCAGCCTGGGAATGACTTGCCCTCACAAATCGAATGCGCTGGCCTGGTCCCATGAAGGAATCCTGAAATTATTTATGAAGGAATGCTCCAAAGTTGGTCTTTTTTTTTTTTATCTTATTGTTTTTATAACTGTCAGTTTCATCATTATTACTACCCTCATTTATCATAACAATTCTTATTATAATCATTTAAAATGTTTTATTCTGTTACACATGCGTCACCTGTTTGTAACGCTTGTAAGCAGACATGGCTAAGCAATATGTTGTAATTATCCTTCTTTTGACAATCAGTTGTTTCAGGACAGCCATTTTTCAGAAGATATTTTCATGCGTTATGCTTCTACAGTGTGCATGCACGTAACCTGGCTAGTACACTTCATGACAGTCATTGTTGACTTTACCTGTATAAAAATAATTGCTTGAACAACAACTGCTAAATATAACAATTTGGACAGTGTTACAATTATTACCCATTGTGAATGTGGTCACTATTCTTAAAATACATGCTAAACAAATAGAGAAAAAAAAATAAAAAATCATCAAGTATTCTACTGATATGTGACGTGACATGGCCTTTATTAATGTGGGAATACTTTGTTACTTCATGTGAATTAACTTGTTAGGGTTTTCCAAATTTGTTCAAGATTATTTAAAAATGTTTTTGAATAGAGGTAAACCACACAGACACGAAAGTTCTCTTTATTCAGCCCTTTAGACAGTACCTCGGTGCCAATGGAAAGATCTTGTAGAATTATCTTGATAACCCCTTAATAAGTGAGTCTTACCTTCATAGCACTGATATGTCAAGGAAAAAAAAAAAAAAAGTCATCAACACCGTCAGAAACCAGCACTCAGGAAAATTTTGCTCCATCACCATTATTAATGTCAGAATTTGAGAGATTATTTGAAAATTACTTTCTCTAAAAAAAATCCCATGGATGAATAAAGCTGTTTTGTTTTATATTTTGCACTTCTAAAATGGCCATTCTCTTTTTATGCTTTTGAGTTGAAATACACCAACCATGAAGCAAGTTTGTTTTTGATGCAGCTGACTGAACTGTAAATATTCAGGCAATTGTGGAGACTAAAAAGTACCTTATCAGGTGAAGGAGACTGGCAAGCTGTGTCCTCAATGGTGCAGAATTGTCCAGCTGGTGAAGACATCAGACTTCTGGCCATCTGAATACATAAAGCAGCAACATTTTAGTAAGAGGGAGACTTAAAGTGAGGAGATGCATGTTACTGAATGAGACTAAAACTTACTTTTGCAGGTGGAGAACAGGGGGATTGTGGCTCGTGCAAACTACTGGGCAATCTGGTCAGAGGTGATCCAACCAGCTGATGAAAGATGAGACGAAACAGTGTAGTAAACCGTGGACAATTTAGCTGTGTATTTTTTAAATGAGAGAGCTGCAAATGTTCGGTGTTGCACAGAAGCTGAATGAGGTAACTTACTGCCTTGGGCTCAGGAGAAGACTTTAGGTCCACACACAAGTTTGACCTGCTGAACCGGAGAGTGTTCAGCAGGGGGAAGCACTCCTCCTGAAAAACAAAACACAGATTTACTTCTGATTAAAATCTGTCCTGTCACAAACACAATTTGAAGAATGATGGATAATCCCAAAAGGAATATTATTATTTATAAACAACAAACCTGCTGTTGAGCCATCCCGCGCTGAGGTGAACCTGTGGACCTGCGAGGTTCCCCGGGCTGGCTCACCTATTACCAATGAAAATGTAAGTTTTAAGTGTAATCCGCATTGTCATTGCCACTTTTGACAGACCGTAACGCTATGAACTAATTCCAAACTAATACAAGAGGGAGGAGAACATACCGTCACAGCAGAAGAGGCTGGGCCTGAAGGCGCGCCCTCATCCGAACTACAGGACAATCTGGGTGGGGGTGTTCCAACCATCTGAGTAGATACATAGGAGTATTAACTCTGCATTTTCCCCAGACAATACACAACATCTGAGTAATGACTGTATCATATTTAGTTATTCTTAATAGGCGATTGTAGCCAAGTACCATGACAACGATGTCAACACTGATAAGTAAACCACATTAAACCACACCAATTTGACATCAGGATTGCTGTGAACCATCTCAAGTTACATGTGAACTTTCTGTTTGCACCTTTTTAATACTAATTTATTTCCATACTTGTGTATAAACCCAGTTATGAAACTTTTGAGAGTGAGGACAGTCTACACAACTTAACAGAGTGAGCTGCAAATCCAATCCAAATATAAAGTGTTAACATACCTTGTTCACTGAAGAACGGACTTTGCGATGACGTGCTCCCCTGGCTGGGGGCTTGGACGCAACCTGTGACATCCAATGAAATCATAACACGTCAAGTACCATCATTGTGACTAAACATTAATATGCATTGCAATTATACTTATGGATTGCATGAGATAAAGTTTCGCACTGACCTTCTTGGGCTTAGGAGATGGCTTAAAGTCCGCCAGGCAAGATAAGTGAGAGGGAGAAACTTCCTCCATAGCACATAGGATGGTGCTGCTGAACCAGACAGGGTTCAGCGGAAGGAAGCACTCCTCCTCCTGTACAACACAAAACAGGAAGTGTTGTTATTACAATCTCTTTCCAATAAAACGACCCAAAAGGATAAGAAATACAACCTAATGTAATATTTGAAAATCCATAAACGAATCACAAACCTGCGTTTGAGCCATCCTGGGCTGAGGTGAACCTCTGGACCTGCAAGGTTCCCCAGGTTGGCTCTTCTGGAAGTACAAAAAACATCACATCGTATGAAACAAATCTGTCATTGCAACCTACATTAAAAGTTTCAAATATAGCACATTTAACACAGTATAATCACATCACATCATACTATCACATTTTAAGTCCCAAGCACACCTTATGAAATGCATCAATTACCTTGCCGCCCCGACCAACAGTCCTCCATTGAAAGGGGTCAGGTGCAGGTGGAGCAGGGGACCTCTCCCTCACAACCAATTTAGGAAGGACTTTCCTAACTGGAGGTGATGGCCTGGGAGAGACCCGGGGGGCTGGGGGTGGTGTCCTCAGTTGCTCTGTAGCGGCAGAAAAGAGCAACTGAACGAGGATAGCCATCCCCTCACTATCGCTCAGGTGGACCTGCAGAGATAAGAAAAGAGAGAAAAAAAAAAAAGTAAACGTTTTAAGTCTTTAATGACAACAAAGAAAGAAAAAGTTGATTTTTGCACACGCGATATGGTACTTACACCATCCTTGCTCCACAACTCCAAGGTGCTCGTGGGAAGTGCTCTGTAGCTGAAAAGAGGTACTTCACGCCTAAAACAGTGAAGAGAGCAAAAAAAAAAAAAGTAGAAGTCATCATACATGTATTACGACTTTACTTGCTAAAATTGAATAATTTTTTTATGTAGTACATTTTGGCAATTAGCTGTATGAAAGTTCCATTTTTTTCCCACGTACCCATACGAGCAGCCACACGGCGATATGCCTGACGCAAGTGATCCTGGTAGTCAGGGTCACAAGCCAGGCGGGGAGGGAAGTCGACAACAAAAACCTGTTGGGAACAAAACAAAACCTGATCATTAAATGAAATATTACTCTTTCACGAAAAATCATGCAAAGCCCATATTGTTAAGCCACCCTCTGAGGAAAATTTAAATGTGGAATAAAAGTTTACCTCATGCCAGCGGTTGCCAATGGACTTGAGGAGATTGGCAAAGTCGATGGCAGCCTCATCAACCGTCCTGCTAGCAGTAAGGTTGTTGCTGGGAGCCAGCAGACAGACAGCCTCAGGAGTACGAGGAACTACGGCGTGTAGAACCTCAGTACGGATCTGAGACGCGCAGGCTCCCGGGGTCGACATGATGCCAAAGGAGAGGTCGTGAGACTCTGGCATCGGAACAAAACCATCTACAATGGCACGTAGATGGGAGTCCCCGACAATCAGAATGAACTGCAAAAATAAATACCATTTAATTAACATGAAAATCATGAAACATCGTGAGATCTCATTCTCTCCCTCTCTTTTGTTTATTTTAACAACAATAATACCTTCTTGTCAGGTGACTCAGGCGGGATGACCAATTTGTGACTGCGCCCTGTGAAGGGTGAAATTGGCCACCGGAACACTTTGTGGCGCCATCCGGTACCACGGCCTGTTTAGAAAAAGATGGAACATGAGATTAATAATGAGGGATGTCATATCTGTAAAAGTCCTACAACAATCACTCTATCATCAGTGAAAAAAGTGCAGGAAAGAGAAGCAGTGAAACCTTTACAAGGCGTGTATATTAAACACAAAAGCATAAAGACTTAATATTACAACAGCTGTACACTCACGTGCATGGAGCTTGGCACGCGCTTCATCCTCTCCTCGCAACTGTCTGGCTGGCAGGGTGGCTCCAACCACCTGATGACAAATGACAAATGGATGAAATTTAAGATGAAATGAACGGTGTAAATGTGTCTCATTGGAGAGACTGACTTATTTAAGTGATTGTGCATGTCATTTCGAATCATACATACGTTGTTGACGGAAGAGAGGGTGCAGAGGGGGTGGTCTGGCTCAGTGACCTTCTTCCAGCGTTGCTTCTGGGCCTCGGAACGTCTCCCCTTCCGCGGCATTCTGAAAAACAGTCACAAAGAAGAGAAAAAAAAAAAAAAAAAGAAAGAAAAAAAAAAGAAAGAAACACAACACTTCCAAACAAAAGGGCGTTAAGCCTACACTAAATCCTAACCTAGACAATTTATCTTTAATATATATTGATATTTACTATCTTAACTGAATCAGTATTATATATTATATTATATGCAAAGAAATGGTGAACAAATCAACAATTGTGTAAATGCAGTGCAAGTGAGGTGAGTTGAGGTGAAGTCAGGCGAGTCGAGGTGAAGCTCAGGATGCTGCAAAAGCCGCTCAAAACTTTGATCAATCAACAAGAAGCTGCAATGGAGAAAAAAATGTATATTACTTAGACAGCTATGAATAAAATCAGTAGCACTATTTTACATCTTAAAATGTCATGTCTGTGTCTATGGGAGGCGGCAACAGGGTGGTAGTCAATCATTCATCTATCTATTCCTCACTACAAGGAGTCCTAGAAAAATTTATGCATATGTAAATCAATTCCAACTATGAGCACTCTGCTAAAAAGTAACAATAGCAACATTATATTTTATACTTTTGCCATATACGTAAACGTTAACCAATCCGATTAAAGGCTTTCGAGTATTTTTCGGTGGTAAAGTTAACAGTAGTGGCTGTGGATGCGGCTAATATGATAGCTACCAATGTTAGCTGCGTTATACATGTTAACATGTCGTCAACCAATCGTAATAGCAGTTTTTGCACAGTCAGCAAACATGTTAATACTGTTTAACATTTACATTTTCGATTCAAACACAATACGATGTGACAAAGTTCACATTTGAGCAGCTAATGGAAAGCTAGCGGAGCTAATCGGAGAGTACGTGTTCTTACCTCGAGTGAAGGATCAAAGGGAACGGTTCAAAGCCACAGTCAAGTTTTAAGGAAAATCGAGTGGACAATCCAGAGTCCTGATTGGTCGTTGCTAGGCTGCAGTTGACAAGAAATGTCCAATAAGCTCCACGCTCCACAAACGACGCATTTGTACGTATCGTATTGTTGACTTTTTGTGTACATATTTTATATTGCTTTATTCAGGCCACTGAGTGAGCAGACCGGGGAGCACCCGCTAACTGTAACCGTTTTCCTCACTATCAATTTTAATGGCATCGTTATGTTTTGACAACACATAAACATGAAAGTGTCCTGGAGGCTCAGCAATGTGATCAGATAAGGTTATGGCCAACGAGCCGCTGTGAGAGCTTTGGGACGGGGCGCAAACAGCTGCAGAGCTGGAGAGGGATGTGCAGTTTCACGTTTACAGTGTCAGCAGATGAAGTCGGTAAATTAATGGACAAAAACGGGACTTGCCAAAGCGGGTAATGTCAACACCGATTGAACAGCTGACGTTCCGGTCCCATATATTTGGGACTGAATGATTATGAAGTCAATTAAATTGCTCTTGTGACAGTACGATCGCTCAGGATTATGGGTATTGTAGTCTAATGTCTCTGCTGACATCGAAAGGATTTGTGGTCATATATAACCCAGTGTGAGGCTGCATTCAGCCATTATGAGCCTTATCTGTAGAACAGCCTCCCAGAGAACCTCAGGGCCGCAGAGACTGCAGATGTTTTTAAAAAGAAGCTCAAGACTCACCTTTCTAATTTGCCTTTTTAAATGATTTCTTATATTGTTTTACTAAATATGGTGCAGCTGATCATGAAGAACAAAGTTTCACTCCAACCACAGGAGAGTGGGGTAGATCCACAAAGCACATACACACATATGCAGCCTGTAACATCATTGTAAAATCTGAGAAGTGCTGACATTTAGAGACATTAGAAACATGACCTTTGATTGTGTAGTAAGCGTAACAGCAATCATAAAGCCTGTTGTCACCAACAGATTGTTGTGACCCGTTTAAACTTAAACTAAACTAAGTGGGGTGGGTTTGATCCACAGCAACAACTGCACACAGACCTGAGCTGAGAGAGCTGCAGTCGTCTTGTGTCTCTGTATATGTGTAAGTGCGTCTGGATATCTGTCTCTGTGTATGTCTGTGTAAATGTGTGAGTACGTCTGTATCGTTGTCCCTGATCATGTCTGTGTATATATGTGAGTGCGTGTCCATATCTGTCTCTGTGTACGTCTGTGTAATGTGTGAGTGCATCTGTATATCTGTCTCTGTGTAAATGTGAGTACGTCTGAATATACGACTCTATTTGCGTCTGTGTATATGTGAGTGCGTCTGGATATTTGTCTCTGTGTATGTCTGTGTAAATGTGTGAGTGCATCTGTATATCTGTCTCTGTGTAAGTCCGTGTAAATGTGTTAGTGCATCTGTATATCTGTCTCTGTGTAAGTCCGTGTAAATGTGTTAGTGCATCTGTATATCTGTCTCTGTGTAAGTCTGTCAATGTCTGAGTGCGTCTATATCTGCCTATATTTCTCTCTGTGTATATGTGTGATTGTGTCTGTGCATTTGTATATCTGTGTCTATTTGCAACTGTGTATATGTGTGAGTGCGTCTGGATATTTGTCTCTGTGTGTGTCTGTGTACATGTGTGAGTGCGTCTGGATATCTGTCTCTGTGTGCGTCTGTATATCTGTCTGTGTCTACATCTCTATATCTCTGTGTGTGTCTTCACACTTCAAATCATTCAAAATGAGGGCCATAGGCAACAGACAGAGTGAGATGAGACCAGCATGACAATTGATCTGTGATTGTGTAGTAAGCGTAGGAGCTATCATAAAGCCTTTTGTCACAAACAGAGGTCAAAGTCTCGTGACCTTTTTAAACTTTGAACGGCGTTTCTGTGACAAAGTATGACGAAGCAGTGAGGCTCCAAAGTGAAGTGGGTTTGATCCACAGACCTGAGCTGAGAGAGATGCGGTCGTCACGGTGATTTGAGAATTCGTTCGGGTCAGAGCTCAGACTCTCCCGAAAACGCTCCGAAAAGTGGATTTTGACCACGTCCCGAACTACTTCGAATTGCGAGCAAACCGTAGCTCCGGTCCGAAAAACGAAAACACTGTGAAAGACAGAAGAGTCTGGAGATTCCGAAAGTCTTTATTTGATTTGAAAAGTCCTTAAAATGAGCATGTGGGGACAGTGCGAAGTCAGAGTGAAATTGTTTTTAGTGAAAGCTTGATTTGCATTGCAGTCAATTGGACCAAAAACAGGTGTTTCTGACGCTCTGAGCCCTCCAGTTTAAATTTGGTGAGGAGTAGAGCTCTCAAAGTTAGATTTTCTGAATCCCAACACCAGTGTCTACGTTTTGCCAAAAAATTATTTGTCTCCCTTTCACGGTTTGGCCGTGAGCTCGAGTTAAACATGAAAATGTCGGTTACTTTTTCACAGTGCTCTCACTCTACTTAACGAGCGGTTACACTCTAACTTTGAGGAAAAAGTGAATCGGACTGCTCCTTTGAGAGGTCATAGTTCAAAAACAGTACAATTTAGGAGAAACAGGCTTGATGCTCTGGAAACAGCACAAGATTTCCTCCGTTTTAAAGTTTCAATGACATTTCTAGGTGCATGTATGACTGAGCTACGCGATTGAGAAAATAGGTGAATTTTTGAGGCGATTTTTCGTCGGCTCCCATGCATTCTCTATGGAAAATTTCGGCTGGTTTTTTGGGAATAACTTTGGGAAAAATCGGAATATCGACTACCCAGAACTTAGCACACTATTCCCGATCGAGCCGCACGTTTTGATATATATATTGTTGGGCTTCATCCAGCGGTACGACCCGCATTAGATGCCGAAAAAGTGACGGAATAATAATAAGAATATTAATAACTAGAAAATTCCAGGGAAATTTTGAAGTGCCACGGGACCCGGGGCCCGTCGTCCGTCGCCCGTCGTTTGTTGCCCGTCGCCCGTCGCCCATCGCCCCTCGCCCCTCGACTGGACGAGCAACCCGCGTACCATCATGCTGTTGAAAGCCTTCCTGCTGAAATTTCCGTTCGGAGAACCGATTGAGCTCGATTCAGTGAGTGCGTGTCTATATCTGCCTCTATTTCCGTCTGTGTATATGTGTGAGTGCATCTGTCTATCTGACTGTGTGTGTCTGTGTATATGTGGGAGTACGTCTGTATATCTGTCTCTGTGTGCGTCTGTATATCTGTCTGTATCTGGCATCTCTATATCTCTGTGTGTGTCTTTGAGAAGAAATTGAAAGTGATGGCCATAGGCCACAGACAGAGTGAGATGAGACCAGCATGACAATTGATCTGTGATTGCGTAGTAAGCGTAGGAGCTATCATAAAGCCTGTCGTCACAAACAGAGGTCAAAGTCTCGTGACCTTTTTAAACTTTGAACGGAGTTTCTGTGACAAAGCATGACGAAGCAGTGAGGCTCCAAAGTGGGGTGGGTTTGATCCACAGACCTGATCTGTATATCTGTCTCTTGTATGTCTGTGTATATGTGAGAGTACATCTGTATATCTGTCTCTGTGTATGTCTGTGTAAATGTGTGAGTGCATATGTCTATCTGACTGTATGTATGTCTGTGTATATGTGTGAGTGCGTCTGGATATTTGTCTCTGTGTGTGTCTGTGTACATGTGCGAGTGCGTCTGGATATCTGTCTCTGTGTGCGTCTGTATATCTGTCTGTGTCTGCATCTCTATATCTCTGTGTGTGTCTTTGAGAAGAAATTGAAAGTGATGGCCATAGCCAACAGACAGAGTGAGATGAGACCAGCATGACAATTGATCTGTGATTGTGGAGGAAGCGTAGGAGCTATCATAAAGCCTGTCGTCACAAATAGAGGTCAAAGTCTCATGACCATTTTAAACTTTGAACGGACTTTCTGTGACAAAGCATGACGAAGCATTGAGGCTCCAAAGTGAGGTGGGTTTGATCCACAGCAACAGCTTCACATAGACCTGAGCTGGGAGAGCTGCGGTCATCACGGTGATTTGAGAATTCGCTCAGGTCAGAGCTCAGACTCTCCCATGGCTTTTGACAATGCGCGTGTCTGTATATCTGTCTCTGTGTATGTCTGTGTAAATGTGTGAGTGCGTGTCTATATCTGCCTCTATTTCTGTCTGTGTATATGTGTGATTGCGTCTGTATATCTGTCTCTGTTTGCGTCTGTGTATATGTGTGAGTGCGTCTGGATATTTGTCTCTGTGTGTGTCTGTGTACATGTGTGAGTGCGTCTGGATATCTGTCTCTGTGTGCATCTGGATATCTATCTGTGTCTACATCTCTATATCTCTGTGTGTGTCTTTGAGAAGACATCATTCAAAGTTATGGCAATAGGCCACAGACAGAGTGAGATGAGACCAGCATGACAATTGATCTGTGATTGTGTGGTAAGCGTAGGAGCTATCATAAAGCCTTTCGTCACAAACAGAGGTCAAAGTCTTGTGACCTTTTTAAACTTTGAACGGAGTTTCTGTGACAAAGTATGACGAAGCAGTGAGGCTCCAAAGTGAAGTGGGTTTGATCCACAGACCTGAGCTGAGAGAGCTGCGGTCGTCACGGTGATTTGAGAATTCGTTCGGGTCAGAGCTCAGACTCTCCCGAAAACGCTCCGAAAAGTGGCTTTTGACCACGTCCCGAACTACTTCGAATTGCGAGCAAACCGTAGCTCCGGTCCGAAAAGCGAAAACACCGTGAGAGACAGAAGAGTGTGGGGATTCTGACAGTCTTATTTGAAAGGAAAACTCCTTAAAATGAGCGTGTAGGGACAGTGCAAAGACACAGTGAAATTGTTTTTCGGAAAACCTTGATTTGCATTACAGTCAATTGGCCAAAACCAGGTGTTGCTGACGCTCTGAGCCCTCCAGTTTAAATTTGGTGAGGAGTAGAGCTCTCAAAGTTAGATTTTCTGAATCCCAAGACCTGTGTCAACATTTTGCCAAAAAATCATTTGTCTCCCTTTCACGGTTTGGCCGTGAGCTCGAGTTAAACATGAAAATGTCGGTTACTTTTTCACAGTGCTCTCACTCTACTTAACGAGCGGTTACACTCTAACTTTGAGGAAAAAGTGAATCGGACTGCTCCTTTGAGAGCTCGTAGTTTGAAAAGTGGACTGTTTAGGAGAAAAAGGTTTGATTTTGTGGAAAGAGCACAAGATTTCCTCCGTTTTAAAGTTTGAATGATATTTTTAGGTGCACGTATGACTGAGCTATGTAGATGAGAAAATAGGTGAATTTTTGAGGCGATTTTTTGTCGGCTCCAATGCATTCTCTATGGAAAATTTCGGCTGGTTTTTTGGGAATAACTTTGGGAAAAATCGGAATATCGACTACCCAGAAGTTAGCACACCATTCCCGATCGAGCCGCACGTTTTGATATATATATTGTTGGGGTTCATCCAGCGGTATGACCCGCATTAAGTGCCGAAAATCAGGCGGAATAATAATAATATTAAGAATAACTAGAAAATTCCAGGGAAATTTTGAAGTGCCACGGGACCCGGGGCCCGTCGTCCGTCGCCCGTCGTTTGTTGCCCGTCGCCCGTCGCCCGTCGCCCCTCGCCCCTCGTCTGGACGAGCAACCCGCGTACCGTCATGCTGTTGAAAGCCATCCTGGTGAAATTTCCGTTCGGAGAACCGATTGAGCTTGATTCAGTGAGTGCGTGTCTATATCTGCCTCTATTTCCGTCTGTGTATATGTGTAAGTGCATCTGTATATTTGTCTCTGTGTAAGTCTGTGTTAATGTGTAAGTGCATCTGTATATCTGTGTCTGTGGATGTCTGTGTATATGTTTGAGTGCGTGTCTATATCTGTCTCAGTGTATGTCTGTGTAAATGTGTGAGTGCATCTGTCTATCTGACTGTGTGTGTCTGTGTATATGTGGGAGTACGTCTGGATATCTGTCTCTGTGTGCGTCTGTATATCTGTCTGTATCTGCATCTCTATATCTCTGTGTGTGTCTTTGAGAAGAAATCATTCAAAGTGATGGCCATAGGCCACAGACAGAGTGAGATGAGACCAGCATGACAATTGATCTGTGATTGTGTAGTAAGCGTAGGAGCTATGATAAAGCCTGTGTAAATGTGGGAGTGCATCTGTATATCTGTCTCTATGTATGTCTGTGTATATGTGTGAGTGCGTGTCTATATCTGCCTATATTTGTGTCTGTGTATATTTGTGAGTGCGTCTGTCTATCTGACTGTGTGTGTCTGTGTATATGTGGGAGTACGTCTGTATATCTGTCTCTGTGTGCGTCTGTATATCTGTCTGTATTTCTGAGAAGAAATTGAAAGTGATGGCCATAGGCCACAGACAGAGTGAGATGAGACCAGCATGACAATTGATCTGTGATTGTGGAGGAAGCGTAGGAGCTATCATAAAGCCTGTCGTCACAAACAGAGGTCAAAGTCTCGTGACCTTTTTAAACTTTGAACGGAGTTTCTGTGACAAAGCATGACGAAGCAGTGAGGCTCCAAAGTGGGGTGGGTTTGATCCACAGACCTGATCTGTATATCTGTCTCTTTGTATGTCTGTGTAAATGTGTGAGTGCATATGTCTATCTGACTGTATATATGTCTGTGTATATGTGTGAGTGCGTCTGGATATTTGTCTCTGTGTGTGTCTGTGTACATGTGCGAGTGCGTCTGGATATCTGTCTCTGTGTGCGTCTGTATATCTGTCTGTGTCTGCATCTCTATATCTCTGTGTCTGTCTCTGAGAAGAAATCATTCAAAGTGATGGCCATAGGCCACAGACAGAGTGAGATGAGAGCAGCATAACAAATGATCTGTGATTGCGTAGTAAGCGTAGGAGCTATCATAAAGCCTGTCGTCACAAACAGAGTTTAAGGTCTTCTGACCCGTTTAAACTTTGAACGGCGTTTCTGTGACAAAGTATGACGAAGCAGTGAGGCTCCAAAATGGGGTGGGTTTGATCCACAGACCTGATCTGTATATCTGTCTCTGTGGATGTCTGTGTAAACTGTGAGTGCATCTGTATATCTGTCTCTTTGTATGTCTGTGTATATGTGTGAGTGCGTCTGTATATCTGTCTCTGTTTGCATCTGTGTACATGTGTGAGTGCGTCTGGGTATCTATCTGTGTCTACATCTCTATATCTCTGTGTGTCTTTGAGAAGAAATCATTCAAAGTGATGGCCATAGGCCACAGACAGAGTGAGATGAGACCAGCATGACAATTGATCTATGATTGTGTAGGAAGCGTAGGAGCTATCATAAAGCCTTTCGTCACAAATAGAGGTCAAAGTCTTGTGACCTTTTTAAACTTTGAACGGAGTTTCTGTGACAAAGCATGACGAAGCAGTGAGGCTCCAAAGTGGGGTGGGTTTGAGCCACAGACCTGAGTTGAGAGAGATGCGGTCGTCACGGTGATTTGAGAATTCGTTCGGGTCAGAGCTCAGACACTCCCGAAAACGCTCCGAAAAGTGGCTTTTGACCACGTCCCGAACTACTTCGAATTGCGAGCAAACCGTAGCTCCGGTCCGAAAAAACGAAAACACCGTGAAAGACAGAAGAGTCTGGAGATTCCGAAAGTCTTTATTTGATTTGAAAAGTCCTTAAAATGAGCGTGTAGGGACAGTGCGAAGTCAGAGTGAAATATGTTTTTAGTGAAACCTTGATTTGCATTGCTGTCAATTGGGCCAAAAACAGGTGTTTCAGACGCTCTGAGCCCTCCAGTTTAAATTTGGTGAGGAGTAGAGCTCTCAAACTTAGATTTTATGAATCCCAAGACCTGTGTCTACGTTTTGACAAAAAATCTTTTGTCTCCCTTTCACGGTTTGGCCGTGAGCTCGAGTTAAACATGAAAATGTCGGTTACTTTTTCACAGTGCTCTCACTCTACTTAACGAGCGGTTACACTCTAACTTTGAGGAAAAAGTGAATCGGACTGCTCCTTTGAGAGCTCGTAGTTTGAAAAGTGGACTGTTTAGGAGAAAAAGGTTTGATTTTGTGGAAAGAGCACAAGATTTCCTCCGTTTTAAAGTTTGAATGATATTTTTAGGTGCACGTATGACTGAGCTATGCGGATGAGAAAATAGGTGAATTTTTGAGGTGATTTTTCGTCGTCTCCCATGCATTCTCTATGGAAAATTTTGGCTGGTTTTTTGGGAATAACTTTGGGAAAAATCGGAAAATCTACTCACCAGAAGTTAGCACACTTGTCCCGATCGAGCCGCACGTTTTGATATATATATTGTTGGGGTTCGTCCAGCGGTACGACCCGCATTAATTGCCGAAAATGTGACGGAATAATAATAATAAGAAGAAGAATAACTAGAAAATTCCAGGGAAATTTTGAAGTGCCACGGGGCCTTTTGCCCGTCTGAGTACCAAAGTCACCCTGATCACATTTTGCTTTGGAAAACTGATTGGGTTCTGGGATCTGGATGCATGAATACGCACAGAATGATATTGAAGACATGAGTCTGCTGAACGTAATAGTATGTTCAGTTGAGCCTTCCCCGCCCATATATTTGGGACAGATGTGTAACAATCAGTGTTTGCAGCACCTCAGTAAGGAAGATCAATCAATCAATTAATTTGCATAATTTTATTGATGTTTTTTTGTCATGCTTCTCTCATGTTCCAGCTCCACTCTGGACAACTCCTTTAAGCCCTCATAGTTTCACGTTATATGTCTCTGTCTCAATTTTCAAAACAGGCTCATATATACGACAGACTATTGTACTGTAAGTCTGTGGACAGCATTTACAAAACATTTTGGTCAACATTCAGTTTTACCTACAAGATGTATGCCTCATTAAAATGACAGTGCATCAGGCCATGCCAGAAAAACTGAAGTGATTACTTTTTCTGCTACAACATCTAACTGCAATGTGTAAATAATGCATTCATCATATGAAACACCATGTTGATACCAGTTCATTTTGCACATAATTTTTATTAAACATGAAATTTTTGAAAAAGCAAAGTGGAGACTTCAGATGCAAAACTTTTCACACATCCCGTAGTAATACTTTTCATCCTGCTCAGACAAAAGAAAATGGAAGAATATTGTAAATAATGACAATTCAAATGGTATCAGAGCATACAACATCATTGTGCAAAAATGAAACTCCTTCATGTCATCAATTCATCAGAAAAAATATGTGAATTTCACAAACTTACTCTTCACAAAATGAAGAATCAAACAGACTGTGTACATATGAACACATTCAACCTTAAATATTGAATATAATTGAACACAATCGAACAAATAAATCCAAAAAGACAAAATAAAATTTTCTATCAAACATTGTCATCACTTACCTCTGTGTCTGCATTGTCTTCGATGTCAGGTGGGATCTAGGTAAATGCAACATTACATGTGTGTATGTGTGTGAGGTGGGGGCGGGATAAGGGGGTGGAATGTGTAGTGGGGGTTGGGAGGGTGCTATTTACCCATAGCTGGGACAGTGGTTGACGAGCACCAGGGCACGTCCACACGGCGGTGGGCCTGTATGCTGCGTCTCTGGGGCCCACTGCTGCTCCGAGATCCCCTGCAGTTCAGCCTGGGACCGTGAGGTACCCAGTTTCCGTGTGTGGCCGCGAGGAGGCACTGCAGGAGTCTTGGTAGTGGAGAGGCTATATACTGGCAGGTGGAAACTAACGTAGTCAGCTCCTCTTTTCACCCTCCATTAGAAAGGCTAGCCAGCGGCAGTAGATGTAAGCAAAGAATAGCACACAGAGCACCAGTAGCACCAGCAATACCAGCACCAGCAGTAGCAACATGCACTAACTCTAAGCACTACACTACAGCACTTAACGCTTCACACGTACCCTGTGTTAGCACACAATGCGGTGTGTACAAACACACACACACAGACAAAGACACACACGCGCACACGCAGAGAAAAACACATCCATGCACACGACATAGACACACATAAAGAGAAACACAGAGAGAGAACACAGTACAAACCACACTACAAATGGAGCAGGCTCTGATGGAGACCATACCACAACACAGGGAAAAAGGGTTGCAAAAGAAGGAGAACATGCTCCAAGATTGGCCACGTTGCCGAAGAAATGAAAACGGCGAATGAGAATACCTAGCGCTAATCTGGCCCGGTCCTATCTGCTGAAAAGCGTTGAAAGCGATGAAACAGCTACGCCCTATACTTACCAAGAACCATTTTCTACCTAACAGTTGCCAAATGCAACTAAAACGAATGAAGAAACCTGATGGAATAGCCATCCAGACACGATTCCACGACTGTGGAAAGAAGAACAAAAGAGGCAGCATTGTAAACAATGCTGAAATCAAGAGTCTCCCGCTGAAGTGAGAACACAGTATACCGCACTGTGATAGCTATAATAAGTTTGCAGCACACCTGATTGAATGCAAGATTCCGGTCGCGAGATATAAATGTGATCAATCAGTGTCTGCTTTTCTGTTGTCGCAGCGGAGACAAGCTGGCTATAGCCTCTGGACTCAAACAAATCCCGGATGGCTTTTTTTCCTTTGGAGAACAGGTCTTCATTGAAGTCTCCGCAGACCACAACAGGCTGGCAATCCATCATCTCCAAGGAGTTCAAGAGGCTTTGAATGTTGGGAAGAAATGTTTCAAGAGAGAGATTTGGTGGTCTGTACACAGTGGCTATCACCGCTCTGACAGGGGCCTCAACTTTAACAACAGCAAACTCAAGATCCGGCACATGTTGAAAGTATCGCCGGGGCTCCGCTTGAAGATTGCTCTTGTAGTAAATGGCAACTCCACCGCCCTCTTTTGTAGCCATGTCTACTCTGTTTGCGTATGAAATGTGTCTGTTGCGCGCAAACAGGTCGTATCCGTCCAAGTGAAACTTTGGCGGAACGAAGGATCCAGTCAAGTGAGTTTCTGTGATACATAAGACATCGGCAAGCCTGAACTCGTGATGACATTTCACATCGTCAAAGTGCGCCGGAAGTCCTTCCGCGTTGTGATGGACGATTGCCAACGTGGAGCCAGTGTGGTCTGCTTTTTTCACAAAGTGCAACAGTGGTCTCGTAATGTGGAATGAAGCGTGGTTCATGTTTTCCATTGCCGTCGTTATGTTTTGATCAGCATAAATCTTTTTCTCCTCAAACTCAACGATCTTCAGTCCTTGAAGCGAGTTTGTACGGCTAAGAGCGACGTAGGCCATTCCAGGTTCGAACACACGCTTCAGACACACCACTGCAGACTTCATAGTCATGCCTTGCACTTTGTGAGCCGTACAACCAAATGCCAGTTTGATTGGGAACTGGCGTCGAACCACTCCTCTGACGCTCGTGCTTTCCTCCGATCTTTCGACGTACACCAAGTCGTCCGTCGGTCCTCGAATCCTTTTGCGGAATTTTTTACCCGATGTCGGATTATCCAATTCGAGCCCGATCAGCGTCACCTTCGTCGATTGGCCTTTTTTCGCTTTTTTGGACAATGTTCCTGATTGTGGCGAACGTCCCGTTAACAATCCCGTCCTCGATATCCAGGTTGCGAATCACCATTACCCGTGCTCCACACGCAGCTTGAATGTTGTCTGGCAAATCCCTCTTTTTGCCCTTGACGCAAACATGCGTCATGAACATTCGTCCTGTCCGTGGGTCTTTCTTGTAGTCCTCCGCCGGAATGTCTTGAATTTTTAAGTTGAGCCCAGTCAAAGTAGCAGAATTGTGGGCATCAACTTCTTTGTTGGTCGCAAAGATATGCAGGGCATCGGCCGGACAATCTTTGGCTTGAACGATGGCCCCCGTGAGCAGAGCTCTGTCGTCGACGCTGAGAGGATCCGTCTTCTTCTTGGTTCTGATCCTGTTCAAGAGTTCGGCAAAAACGCGGTCGTCTTTTTGCCGCATGATCTCTGTGAGGTTAACCATCTGGAAATCTCTCCAGAGATCAAGAACGTCTTCCTGAAAGACGCAGAGGGGTTTGGCTCTACCAAGAGGTGGCAGCTGGTAAAAGTCTCCAACTGCAAGGACAGACATTCCTCCAAATGGTTTCCTGTTGCCTTTGATTTGCTGAAATCTCCAATGGACGTAGGCAAACAGCTCCTTAGAAACCATGGATATCTCGTCTATGATCAGAATCTCCGCATTGCAAAGCACCGCTCTGAGATCGTCCAGAGCGTTTCCAAGACCTTGATACGGTGTCTTCAAAGTTCTTGGCAGCTTCAAGATGGAATGCAAGGTTTTCCCAGAAATGTTGAAAGCTGCCGTGCCTGTAAACGCAGTAAGAAGCACCGCAGGCTGGGACATGTCCGCAACGTTGCGAAACCTGGGAAGTTGGCGGAGAATCTTGGTGGCCTCTTGATACACGCACTTGATGACGTGGGATTTCCCACAGCCGGCTCCCCCAGAGATGAAATAAAAGAAGGGTTCAGGATTTTGACCCCAGACACATTTCATACACCACTCGCGCACGGTGTAGAAAATAGACGCTTGCGTTTCGTTGAGGCTTCGATACATACTTTTCACGAAGTCCGGGCTGAGTTTCGGTGCCTCGATGGCCGGTAGCGCTCCGCCGCAATCAGCCTGGATTTGGAAATCCGGAACCTGGTCGTCTTCTCCGCCATCGTCGGGATTGACGTCTTCCAGCTCGGCCATGCACTCCAAACGATCCATTTCGACCTCTGGTGCAAAAGTGTTCCAGGCGTTGATCACCGGTCCTTCCTCTTGAAGTTTTTGCAGCGCTTTCTCCATTTTTTTCCCTTGTCCTTCGTAGCGCTTCCTGTTGAAGTCTACAATGCCTTTTACTGCCATTGAGCCTTTGCGGCCGCATTTGTAGAACTCCTGATATGTGGGATAGCTTTCGGACGTGAGCTCATCATCTTTTCTGTGCGGTAAGTAGAGCTTCAGCAGGCGTCTGTAAAACTTTTCGGGTTGGTTCTCCTCCGAGTACCGAGTAAATCGGATGATGGCAGCTTTTCCCGACGTCCTCTTCTGAATAAATCCTTTGTCGTTCTGGAGGGGAATGGCATTGGGTCCGAGAGCTTGCAGGCCATAGAGAACTCTGTACTGCGACACAAATTCAGCGAGACACATGAATTGAAATTCACGCGCTGCGGGTCTGTGTGCGTACTTCTCAGGAAATCCAGACATCCACACGTCCTCGTCGTCTGGATTCATGTTAATCAGCGTACTCATCGGGAGACTCATTTTCATACCATCCTCGTCCGTCTGTATGAAAATGACCGAGCGGGTGCACTTTTTCAGTGGCAGGCTGCATACTCGCGCCACTGCTTCCTGAGCGCTGACCTCCCTGTGCTTGGCGTAAGCTTGCATGATCTGCTTCATTTCGTCCCGTTCGTTGACCTTGGACTTCTTCACTTGGCGAATGACCGTGTCGAGGTACTGCGTCATCTCGTGCTCCGGCTTCGATACGTACGACATCATGTACATGATGCAACTGTAGTCGTCGAGTACGTACTGTATATCCATGTTGGCATTCCAGGCTCGCAGTAGATCGGGGTTGTATCCGTTTACCCAGCTGTCCTTGGGATCACGCTTCATCATGACGACCATTCCGCAGGTGAGGTCGTCCACATATCTTTCGTATTCTTCTTGGGTCATCTCACATTTCTCCAGCAATTCGGACAAATCCTGGAACGATTCTTTTGGATCCATCAGAAAGTCTCTCAGCCCTTTTAACTTCTCCTTAGCCTCCATTTGTTTCTTTCCAACAAATTTCTTGTTGGACTTGAATTTGGATTTTTCCCCACATTTCTTTTTCTGGACATCATCCGCTTGTTTTTTCTGCTGCTCATCATCATCATCAAGTACGGGGTCCTCCCAGGGCGGGATGGTGATTTTGGTCTTCTCCATGGGGAGCTTGGGGAAACCAAATCTGCAGGCCACGTTCCCTCTCCTGCACGTTTTCGAATGGTTTCGGCTGTGGACTTGAACCTCCGACACTATTTTGTGGAGCTCAGGATCAGCTTTCTCGTCGGGCATCTGGCAGGTGATGTAGCGGTCAATGAAGTTGACGAGATTGGCCATTTCGACGTCATCCTCGAGATCGAGCTCCGGTGCATCTTTGATCCAAACCAGCATGTGAATGTGTGGACTTCCTCGCGCTTGAAACTCCACCCGATAGAAGTAATCCTCCACCGGACCAATGGGCTGAGCTGGTGACAGGATCAGATCTGTAAGCAGCGCATCCACCCTCTTCTCAAACATGCGCATGACAGTGACTGGGTTGCTCTGAAGAATGTCGCATTTTTCGCTCCAGTCCAGCTTTGAAAAGTCCACTTCTTCACCTTGCTGTGCTTTTATGACCTCAATTACTTCAGGCCATCTCATTTCAGCAGCAGAAAAGGTGACAAAAAAGGTCGGCCTGCCCAACTGTCTGACCATAGCGTGTAGATCTCTCAGTGTCTTCTCCCAGTACGCTGGAGTTCCTCTAAGGGGTTGCATGAACCGCGTCACTTCCCTGTTTTGGATGAGTTTTTCCAATTCTTCTTTATCCTGAAGCATCTGGTTGGAAATCTTCCTCCCGTCCTTGGTTTTCTTCTTTCCCTTCCTCGTTTGGATCGACATGCTGTTGGTCGCCATGTGAGTTTCCGTCACAAACTGCGCAAAGAAGAGGTACGTTTGGTCCTTTGCAAACCGGCTGTCCACACATAAGAGCCTCGCATTGAAATATTTACTTGGGGACAATTTGATTTCCCTGGTCTCGTCCAATGTGTTTTGTCCAGTTGGGAACTGGACAGGAAAAGCCATCGCTTCAAGTTTCGGTACCTTGAAGAAGCTGACGGGTTTGTTTCCTTGGGCGGGAGCGACGCTGAATATCCCATCTCCGTAGGATAGAACTTCCTGCGCTATGTCCAGAGGCTGCATGCAAGTGTCCAATGCCAGACCTGGTCTGAGATCCTCCTTCTCTTGGTCCACGTTGTTGGGCTGCTGTTCTTCAGGCTGTGCGGCGTCTGCGTTGACCTGTCCTTCTTCGACCGGCTGATCATCCTCTACGATTTCAAATGTAACGTTTTCGTTGACGGTTACATCGCGGTATTCCGAATGCTTCTCCTTCAGAGTCCTTAGTCCTGCTAGCACATTCTTCATGTTCACAGTGTAGAAGTGCTGATGTCCCTTATACTGAATCTTCCGTTTCAACTTGACCTGCAGCAGCTGGGCTTCGGGGCTGGGTCTCGGAAGAGCATTCACTGTGGCTTCCATTTCCGATGGGACACACACAACTGCACCATGTACTGCCCGTTGTCGTCCTTTCGGCAGTGATACGATTTTTGCAAACGGCAAGATTTTTGCAATCAGCTGCCTTTCGAGTACATTTAACTCTTCTAGCTCCGGTGGAATGGGTGCTAGCGCCAAGTTATTGGCAACCGCGATGGATGGCATATCTCCTCTGGTGAGGTGGCGGTCGCAGGTGTGGCAGATCCACTCCTGCATCCTCTCCTGCGGTACGGTGCAAGGGGCTGAGCATTGTGAAGGTTCACATTTGTGGATATACTTACCTGTCAAGCAATCAGCCACCACGTAAAGGTTTTTGATATATTTGTCTCTCTTGCAATACTTTACCTGATCTGGGAAGAGAGCTCTGTGGCACACTGTGCAAACATATGTGGGCCCATGTCGAATCCTTTCTTGAAATGAAGCGATTGCAGCTTGCATGGACGGGTTAACCACAGGCAGTGGAGTTTCCGGGCGGCGGCTTGCGACTTCTCTGTATTTCCTTTTGATTCTCAGTGCACAGTGCAACTTGTGACGAATACGAAGAACAGCATTTATAGCGAATTTATCCTTTTTGCTTTGAGTGCAAAGCCGTATATGATGCAGCCTGAATTCTGGGATGTGCTGATACTTTGTACGCTGGTACATTTTCTGCCTGCTCTGAAAAGCAGGATCAGTGCTGTACCTCTCCTTCAGGTACATTTTCTTCCTGCTCTGAAAAGCTTGATCGGTCCTGTACCTCTCCCTCAGGTACATTTTCTTCCTGCTCTGAAAAGCTGGATCGGTGCTGTACCTCTCCCTCAGGTACATTTTCTTCCTGCTCTGAAAAGCTGGATCGGTGCTGTACCTCTCCCTCAGGTACATTTTGTGCCTGCTCTGAAAAGCAGGATCGGTGCTGTACCTCTTCCTCAGGTACATTTTCTGCCTGCTCTTGAAAGCTGGTTCAGTGTTGTATCGTCTGGTGATGTATTCTGTCTTTTGTTTTCGATGATGAACGTCTTGGGCATATTTGGTTTTACTGGCCTGCATTTTTTTCAGCCGAATTGCACTGCTTCTTGCACTTTCATTCCCAGGTGGTACACTTCCTTTGCGCATCACTTTTTTTCGCCTTTCCTTGCTCAGTTTGGACAAATCTTGAATTGCTGTTGTAGCATCATGGGTGATGTTGACTGGCTGGTTGATGTGCAATTTCTCCGGTTGTCTGACATCCGTTTTTCTCCTAGGGACGTTGGCATCCACACTCGTCTGCTCTTTCACTGATTGCCCACGGGTCTGTCTGGAAACATGTTGACTCTCAAAGGAAACAGGCATCAATTCGTAGCTTGCATGTGGACTGCGTTCTTTGAAAAGTTCATGCAAGTGCTCGGCCATGTCACTCAGGTCACTGAAAGTCAGCATAATTGCTGTTCCTCTGGGCTGTGGCAAACCTGTCTCTGATCTGGAGTGGGAATCAAAAAATCCATAGTGTCCAGATCTTTCTCGGAAAAGTGCAAAGCACTCTGGAGCTACTATGAGCACAGCATGGCGGACGTCTTGTGAAAGGCACTCCAGGTTCTTGGCAAGAGACAACAGACCACTGTCTTCTTCGACTCTCAGGCCACCTACCATCAGATCTGACGCGTTCATGTTTACAGTGTAAACATTACTCTCAGTGAATACCTGCTTAGGCATCTCTTCCAAGGTTAAATGGTCGCTTTGGAATTTGTTGTCGAACAAAAGCTGCCGTTTAACACCTACATAGAGTGCATTTCCCTGTTCAAGCACTCTGTCAAGAGAGATCGTGTCGAAATGCAACCCTTCGTTGTGGTAGGCCAGAAAGGTGAGAGCCATGCAAGTGCATTGACTGTTACGAGAAAAATCTCCATACCTGTCGTCTGCCTGGGAATGACTTGCCCTCACGAATTGAATGCGCTGGCCTGGTCCCATGAAGAAATCCTGAAATTATTTTAAGAACGAATGTTGCTTTACTCTGTTACACATGCGTCACCTGTTTGTAACGCTTGTAAGCGGACATGGCTAAGCAATGTCTTTAAATTATTGCATGCACACCGTTATTCTACAGTGTGCATGCAAGTAACCTGGCTGGTACAGTCCATGACACTCACTGTTGACCTTACCTGTAAAAATAATTGATGGAACAATATTTGCTAAATATAACAATTAGGACAGTGTTACAATTATTACGTGTTATGAATGTCTTAACTGTTCTTAAAATACATGCTAAAGAAATAGAAAAAAAAAAAATTCAAGTATTTTACTGATATGTGATGTTCTATGACCTTTATTAATGTGGGAATAATTTGTTAGTTCATGTGAATTATTTGTTTTATTTTATTTTCCAAATTTGTTCAAAATTATTTAAAAATGTTTTTGAATAGAGGTGAACCATACAAAAATTAAAGGTCACTTTATTCAGCCCAAGGGATGTACCTGAGGTAAACCACACAGACACGAAAGTTCACTTTATTCAGCCCTTTAGACAGTACCTCGGTGCCTATGAAAAGATCTTGTAGAATAATCTTGACAACCTAAATAATTTAAATCACTGAGTCTTACCTTCATAGCACTGATATTTCAAGGTGGAGAAAAAAAAAAAAAAAAAAATCATCATCACCGACAGAAACTAGCACTCAGGAAAATTTTGTTCCATTACCATTATCAATGTCAGAATGAATTTGTGAGATTATTTTAAATTACTTTTGCTAAAAAAAATCCCATGGATGAATGAAGCTGTTTTGTTTTATATTTTGCACTTCTAAAATTGCCATTCTCTTTTTATGCTTTTGAGTTGAGGTAAACCAACCATGAAGCAAGTTTGTTTTTGATGCAGCTGACTGTACTGTAAATATTCAGGCAATTGTGGAGACTAAAATATACCTTATCAGGTGAAGCAGAATGGCAAGCTGTGTCCTCAATGGTCCCGAATTGTCCAGCTGGTGAAGACATCAGACTTCTGACCATCTGAATACATAAAGCAGCAACATTTTAGTAAGAGGAAGACTTATAGTGAGGAGATGCATGTTACTGAATGAGACTAAAACTTACTTTTGCTGGTGGAGAACAGGGGGATTGTGGCTCGTGCAAACTACTGGGCAATCTGGTCAGAGGTGATCCAACCAGCTGATGAAAGATGAGATGAAACAGTGTAGTAAACCGTGGACAATTTAGCTCTGTATTTTTTAAATGAGAGACCTGCAAATGTTCAGTGTTACACAGATAAAGCTGAATGAGGTAACTTACCGCCTTGGGCTCAGGAGAAGACTTTAGGTCCACACACAAGTTTGACCTGCTGAACCGGAGAGTGTTCAGCAGGGGGAAGCACTCCTCCTGAAAAACAAAACACAGATTTACTTTTGATTAAAATCTGTCCTGTGACAAACACAATATGAAGAATGATGGATGATCCCAAAAGGAATATTATTATTTATAAACAACAAACCTGCTGTTGAGCCATCCCGTGCTGAGGTGAACCTGTGGACCTGCGAGGTTCCCCGGGCTGGCTCACCTGTTACCAATGAAAATTGTAATCCACATTGTCATTGCCACTTTTGACAGACCGTAACGCTATGAACAAATTCCAAACTAATACAAGAGGGAGGAGAACATACCGTCACAGCAGAAGAGGCTGGGCCTGAAGGCGCGCCCTCATCCGAACTACAGGACAATCTGGGTGGGGGTGTTCCAACCATCTGAGAAGATACATAGGATAAATAACTGCATTTTCCCCAGACAATACACAACATCTGAGTAATGACTGTATCATATTTAGTTATTCTTAATAGACAATTGTAGCCAAGTACCATGACGACGATGTCAACACTGATAAGTAAACCACATTAAACCACACCAATTTGACGTCAGGATTGTTGTGAACCATCTCAAGTTACATATGAACTTTCTGTTTGCACCTTTTTAATACAAATTTATTTCCATACTTGTGTATAAACCCAGTTATTAAACTTTTGAGAGTGAGGACAGTCTACACAACTTAACAGAGTGAGCTGCAAATCCAATCCAAACATAAAGTGTGAACATACCTTGTTCACTGAAGAACGGACTTTGCGATGACGTGCTCCCCTGGCTGGGGGCTTGGACGCAACCTGTGACATCAAATGAAATCAGAACACGTCAAGTACCATCACTGTAACTAAGCATTAATATGCATTGCAATTATACTTATGGATTGCATGAGATAAAGTTTCGCACTGACCTTCTTGGGCTTGGGAGATGGCTTAAAGTCCGCCAGGCAAGATAAGTGAGAGGGAGAAACTTCCTCCATAGCACATAGGATGGTGCTGCTGAACCAGACGGGGTTCAGTGGAAGGAAGCACTCCTCCTCCTGTACAACACAAAACAGGAAGTCTTGTTATTACAATCTTTTTCCAATAAAACGACCCAAAAGGATAAGAAATACAACCTAATGTAATATTTGAAAATCCATAAACAAATCACAAACCTGCGTTTGAGCCATCCTGGGCTGAGGTGAACCTCTGGACCTGCAAGGTTCCCCAGGCGGGCTCTTCTGGAATTACAAAAAGCATCACATCGTATGAAACAAATCTGTTATTGCAACCTACATGAAAAGATTCAGAAAAACAGCACATTTAACACAATATAATCACTTCACATCATACTATCACATTTGAAGTCCCAAGCACACCTTGGCCTGACACAAGCCTGACACAAAAGCATCAATTACCTTGCCGCCCCGACCAACAGTCCTCCATTCAAAGGGGTCAGGTGCAGGTGGAGCAGGGGACCTCTCCCTCACAACCAATTTAGGAAGGACTTTCCTAACTGGAGGTGATGGCCTGGGAGAGACCCGGGGGGCTGGGGGTGGTGTCCTCAGTTGCTCTGTAGCAGCAGAAAAGAGCAACCGAACGAGGATAGCCATCCCCTCACTATCGCTCAGGTGGACCTGCAGATATAAGAAAAGAAGAAAGAAAAAAGTAAAGGATTTAAGTCTTAATGACAACAAAGAAAGAAAAATTTTTTGCACACACAGATATTGTACTTACACCATCCTTGCTCCACAACTCCAAGTTGCTCGTGGGGAAGTGCTCTGTAGCTGAAAAGAGGTACTTCACGCCTAAAAAGAGTGAAGAGAGCCAAAAAAAAAAAAAAAAAGAAGTCAAACATTTATTATGACTGTACTTGCTAAAATGGAATACATTTTTTTTTTTATGTAGTACATTTTGGCAATTAGCTGTATGAAAGTTACATTTTCTCCCACATACCCAAACGAGCAGCCACACGGCGATATGCCTGACGCAAGTGATCCTGGTAGTCAGGATCACAAGCCAGGCGGGGAGGGAAGTCGACAACAAAAACCTGTTGGAAACAAAACAAAACCTGATCATTAAATAAAAGGTTACTCTTTCACGAAAAATCATGCAAAGCCCATATTGTTAAGCCACCCTCTTAGGAAAATTTAAATGTGGAATAAAAGTTTACCTCATGCCAGCGGTTGCCAATGGACTTGAGGAGATTGGCAAAGTCGATGGCAGCCTCATCAACCGTCCTGCTAGCAGTAAGGTTGTTGCTGGGAGCCAGCACACAGACAGCCTCAGGAATACGAGGAACTACGGCGTGTAGAACCTCAGTACGGATCTGAGACGCGCAGGCTCCCGGGGTCGACATGATGCCAAAGGAGAGGTCGTGAGACTCTGGCATCGGAACAAAACCATCTACAATGGCACGTAGATGGGAGTCCCCGACAATCAGAACGAACTGCAAAAATAAATACCATTTAATTAGCATGAAAATCATGATAACATCGTGATATCTCATTCTCTCCCTCTCTTTTGTTTATTTTAACAACAATAATACCTTCTTGTCAGTTGACTCAGGCGGGATGACCAATTTGTGACTGCGCCCTGTGAAGGGTGAAATTGGCCACCGCAACACTTTGTGGCGCCATCCGGTGCCACGGCCTGTGTAGATAAAGATTGAACATGAGATGAATAATGAGGGATGTCATATCTGTAAAAGTCCTACAACAATCTCTCTATCATCAGTGAAAAAAGTGCAGGAAAGAAAAGCAGTGAAACTTTTACCAGGCGTGTATATTAAACACAAAAGCATTAAAGACTATTATAGAATAGACACGCGGCATAGAATACTAGAATATTACAACAGCTGTAAACTCACGTGCATGGAACTTGGCACGCGCTTCATCCTCTCCTCGCAACTGTCTGGCTGGCAGGGTGGCTCCAACCACCTGATGAGAAATGGATGAAATTTAAGATGAAATGAATGGTGTAAATGTGTCTCATTGGAGAGACTGACTTATTTAAATGATTGTGCATGTCATTTCGAATCATACATACGTTGTTGACGGAAGAGAGGGTGCAGAGGGGGTGGTCTGGCTCAGTGACCTTCTTCCAGCGTCGCTTCTGGGCCTCGGAACGTCTCCCCTTCCGCGGCATTCTGAAAAACAGTCAAAAAGAAGAGAAAAAAAAAAAAAAAAAAAAAAAAAGAAACAACACTTCCAAACAAAAGGGGCGTGAAGCCTACACTAAACCCTAACCTAGACAATTTATCTTTAATATATATCGATATTTAATATCTTAACTGAATCAGTATTATATATTATATTGTATGCAAAGAAATGGTGAACAAATCAACAATTCTGAAAATGTAGTGCTGGTGAGGTGAGTTGAGGTGAAGTCAGGCGAGTCGAGGTGAAGCTCAGGATGCTGCAAAAGCCGCTCAAAACTTTGATCAATCAACAAGAAGCTGCAATGGGGGAAAAAAAAAAGTATATTACTTAGACAGCTGTGAATAACATTAGCAGCACTATTTTACATCTTAACATGTCATGTCTGTCTATGGGTGGCTGCAGCAGGGTGGTAGTCAATCATCCGTCTATGTATTCCTCATTACAAGGAGTGCTAGAAAAATTTAGTAACAATAGCACATTATATTTTTTATACTTTTGTCATATACGTAAACGTTAACCAATCCCGTGAAAGGCTTTCGAATTTTTTTTCGGTGGTAAAGTTAACATTAGTGGCTATGGATGCGGCTAAAATTATAGCTAACAATGTTAGCTTTATTATACATGTTAACATGTCGGAATAGCAGTTTTTGCACAGTCAGCAAACACGTTACTACTGTTTAACATTTACATTTTCGATTCAAACACAATACGATGTCACAAAGTTCACATTTGAGCAGCTAATGGAAAGCTAGCGGAGCTAATCGGAGAGTACGTGTTCTTACCTCAAGTGAAGGATCAAAGGGAACGGTTCAAAGCCACAGTCAAGTTTTAAGGAAAATCAAGTGGACAATCCAGAGTCCTGATTGGTCGTTGCTAGGCTGCAGTTGACAAGAAATGTCCAATAAGCTCCACGCTCCACAAACGACGCATATGTACATATGTTATTGTTGACTGATGAAGGGCACCTTTTTGTGTTGATTTTTTATATTGATTTTATCAGGCTACTGAGTGAGCAGACCGGAGAGCACCCGTAACTCTAAGCGTTTTCCTCAATATCAATTTTCATGACATCGTTAAGTTTAGACAACACATAAACATGAAGTGTCCTGCAGGCACAGCAATATGATCAGTTAACGTTATGGCCAACGAGCCGCTGTGAGGGCTTTGGGACGGGGCGCAAACAGCTGCAGAGCTGCAGAAGGATGGGCAGTTTCACGTTTTACAGTGTCAGCAGATGAAGTCGGCAAATTAATGGACAAAAACAGGACTTGCCAAAGCGGGTAACGTCAACGCCGATCGAACAGCTGACGTGTCGGTTCAGCGTGAGTCCTCGGGATAACAACGGATCGTGTGTAGGCTAAAGTAGCCGCCTGCTAACGTCACAAACCTCAATCGGTATCTCAGAATCGGGGAAGAATTGATTAAGAATGAGGGGCCATGACGTTATCAGGCTGCTGGACGTACTGGTATGTTTACTATTGAGCTACACTAAACGATATGTTTGGGAATGAATGATTATAAAACCAATTAAATTGCTCACAGTAATTGAGTCGCAGTACGATCGCTCAGCATGATGGGTATTGTAGTCTAATGTCGGCTCTGCTGACATCTAAAGGATTAACGGTCATATATAACCCAGTGTGAGGCTGCATTCAGCCATTATTGCCCTTATCTGTACAACAGCCTACCAGAGAACCTCGGGCCGCGCAGACTGCTGCTGTTTTTAAAAAGATCAAGAAGATCAAGACTCACCTTTTTAATTTGGCTTTTAAATGATTTCCTACACTCTTTTATTAAAGAAGGTGCAGCTGATCATGAAGAGCAAAGGTTGACTCCAACCACAGGAGGGAGGGGTAGACCCTCAAAGCACATACACACATATACAGCCAGTGACCTCATTGTAAAATCTGAAAAGGGCTGACATTTAGAGACATTAGAAACATTAACTGTGATATTGTTGTAAGCTTAGTAGTTGTTATAAAGCCTGTTGTCATCAACAGAGTTCAAAGTGTTGTGACATTTTTAAACTTTGAATGGAGTTTCTGTGACAAATTATGACGAAGCAGTGAGGCTCCAAAGTGGGGTGGGTTTGATCCACAGACCTGATCTGTATATCTGTCTCTTTGTATGTCTGTGTAAATGTGTGAGTGCATATGTCTATCTGACTGTATGTATGTCTGTGTATATGTGTGAGTGCGTCTGGATATTTGTCTCTGTGTGTGTCTGTGTACATGTGCGAGTGCGTCTGGATATCTGTCTCTGTGTGCGTCTGTATATCTGTCTGTGTCTGCATCTCTATATCTCTGTGTCTGTCTCTGAGAAGAAATCATACAAAGTGATGGCCATAGCCAACAGACAGAGTGAGATGAGACCAGCATGACAATTGATCTGTGATTGTGGAGGAAGCGTAGGAGCTATCATAAAGCCTGTCGTCACAAATAGAGGTCAAAGTCTCATGACCATTTTAAACTTTGAACGGACTTTCTGTGACAAAGCATGACGAAGCATTGAGGCTCCAAAGCGAGGTGGGTTTGATCCACAGCAACAGCTTCACATAGACCTGAGCTGGGAGAGCTGCGGTCATCACGGTGATTTGAGAATTCGCTCAGGTCAGAGCTCAGACTCTCCCATGGCTTTTGACAATGCGCGTGTCTGTATATCTGTCTCTGTGTATGTCTGTGTAAATGTGTGAGTGCGGGTCTATATCTGCCTCTATTTCTGTCTGTGTATATGTGTGATTGCGTCTGTATATCTGTCTCTGTTTGCGTCTGTGTATATGTGTGAGTGCGTCTGGATATTTGTCTCTGTGTGTGTCTGTGTACATGTGTGAGTGCGTCTGGATATCTGTCTCTGTGTGCGTCTGGATATCTATCTGTGTCTGCATCTCTATATCTCTGTGTGTCTTTGAGAAGAAATCATTCAAAGTGATGGCCATAGGCCACAGACAGAGTGAGATTAGACCAGCATGACAATTGATCTGTGATTGTGTAGGAAGCGTAGGAGCTATCATAAAGCCTTTCGTCACAAATAGAGGTCAAAGTCTTGTGACCTTTTTAAACTTTGAACGGAGTTTCTGTGACAAAGCATGACGAAGCAGTGAGTCTCCAAAGTGAGGTGGGTTTGATCCACAGACCTGAGCTGAGAGAGATGCGGTCGTCACGGTGATTTGAGAATTCGTTCGGGTCAGAGCTCAGACTCTCCCGAAAACGCTCCGAAAAGTGGCTTTTGACCACGTCCCGAACTACTTCGAATTGCGAGCAAACCGTAGCTCCGGTCCGAAAAACGAAAACACCGTGAAAGACAGAAGAGTCTGGAGATTCCGAAAGTCTTTATTTGATTTGAAAAGTCCTTAAAATGAGCGTGTAGGGACAGTGCGAAGTCAGAGTGAAATTGTTTTTAGTGAAACCTTGATTTGCATTGCAGTCAATTGGGCCAAAAACAGGTGTTTCAGACGCTCTGAGCCCTCCAGTTTAAATTTGGTGAGGAGTAGAGCTCTCAAACTTAGATTTTATGAATCCCAAGACCTGTGTCTACGTTTTGCCAAAAAATAATTTGTCTCCTTTTCACGGTTTGGCCGTGAGCTCGAGTTAAACATGAAAATGTCGGTTACTTTTTCACAGTGCTCTCACTCTACTTAACGAGCGGTTACACTCTAACTTTGAGGAAAAAGTGATTCGGACTGCTCCTTTGAGAGCTCGTAGTTTGAAAAGTGGAGTATTTAGGAGAAAAAGGTTTGATTTTGTGGAAAGAGCACAAGATTTCCTCCGTTTAAAGTTTGAATGATATTTTTAGGTGCACGTATGACTGAGCTATGTGGATGAGAAAATAGGTGACTTTTTGAGGCGATTTTTCGTCGATTCCAATTCATTCTCTATGGAACATTTTTGCTGGTTTTTTGGGAATAACTTTGGGAAAAATCGGAATATCGACTACCCAGAACTTAGCACGCTATTCCCGATCGAGACGCACGTTTTGATATATATATTGTTGGGCTCCGTCACGCAGTACGACCCGCATTAACGGACGAAAAAGTGACGGAATAATAAGAAGAAGAACTAGAAAATTCCAGGGAAATTTTGAAGTGCCACGGGGCCTTTTGCCCGTCTGAGTACCAAAGTCACCCTGATCACATTTTGCTTTGGAAAACTGATTGGGTTCTGGGATCTGGATGCATGAATACGCACAGAATGATATTGAAGACATGAGTCTGCTGAACGTAATAGTATGTTCAGTTGAGCCTTCCCCGCCCATATATTTGGGACAGATGTGTAACAATCAGTGTTTGCAGCACCTCAGTAAGGAAGATCAATCAATCAATTAATTTGCATAATTTTATTGATGTTTTTTTGTCATGCTTCTCTCATGTTCCAGCTCCACTCTGGACAACTCCTTTAAGCCCTCATAGTTTCACGTTATATGTCTCTGTCTCAATTTTCAAAACAGGCTCATATATACGACAGACTATTGTACTGTAAGTCTGTGGACAGCATTTACAAAACATTTTGGTCAACATTCAGTTTTACCTACAAGATGTATGCCTCATTAAAATGACAGTGCATCAGGCCATGCCAGAAAAACTGAAGTGATTACTTTTTCTGCTACAACATCTAACTGCAATGTGTAAATAATGCATTCATCATATGAAACACCATGTTGATACCAGTTCATTTTGCACATAATTTTTATTAAACATGAAATTTTTGAAAAAGCAAAGTGGAGACTTCAGATGCAAAACTTTTCACACATCCCGTAGTAATACTTTTCATCCTGCTCAGACAAAAAGAAAATGGAAGAATATTGTAAATAATGACAATTCAAATGGTATCAGAGCATACAACATCATTGTGCAAAAATGAAACTCCTTCATGTCATCAATTCATCAGAAAAAATATGTGAATTTCACAAACTTACTCTTCACAAAATGAAGAATCAAACAGACTGTGTACATATGAACACATTCAACCTTAAATATTGAATATAATTGAACACAATCGAACAAATAAATCCAAAAAGACAAAATAAAATTTTCTATCAAACATTGTCATCACTTACCTCTGTGTCTGCATTGTCTTCGATGTCAGGTGGGATCTAGGTAAATGCAACATTACATGTGTGTATGTGTGTGAGGTGGGGCGGGATAAGGGGGTGGAATGTGTAGTGGGGGTTGGGAGGGTGCTATTTACCCATAGCTGGGACAGTGGTTGACGAGCACCAGGGCACGTCCACACGGCGGTGGGCCTGTATGCTGCGTCTCTGGGGCCCACTGCTGCTCCGAGATCCCCTGCAGTTCAGCCTGGGACCGTGAGGTACCCAGTTTCCGTGTGTGGCCGCGAGGAGGCACTGCAGGAGTCTTGGTAGTGGAGAGGCTATATACTGGCAGGTGGAAACTAACGTAGTCAGCTCCTCTTTTCACCCTCCATTAGAAAGGCTAGCCAGCGGCAGTAGATGTAAGCAAAGAATAGCACACAGAGCACCAGTAGCACCAGCAATACCAGCACCAGCAGTAGCAACATGCACTAACTCTAAGCACTACACTACAGCACTTAACGCTTCACACGTACCCTGTGTTAGCACACAATGCGGTGTGTACAAACACACACACACAGACAAAGACACACACGCGCACACGCAGAGAAAAACACATCCATGCACACGACATAGACACACATAAAGAGAAACACAGAGAGAGAACACAGTACAAACCACACTACAAATGGAGCAGGCTCTGATGGAGACCATACCACAACACAGGGAAAAAGGGTTGCAAAAGAAGGAGAACATGCTCCAAGATTGGCCACGTTGCCGAAGAAATGAAAACGGCGAATGAGAATACCTAGCGCTAATCTGGCCCGGTCCTATCTGCTGAAAAGCGTTGAAAGCGATGAAACAGCTACGCCCTATACTTACCAAGAACCATTTTCTACCTAACAGTTGCCAAATGCAACTAAAACGAATGAAGAAACCTGATGGAATAGCCATCCAGACACGATTCCACGACTGTGGAAAGAAGAACAAAAGAGGCAGCATTGTAAACAATGCTGAAATCAAGAGTCTCCCGCTGAAGTGAGAACACAGTATACCGCACTGTGATAGCTATAATAAGTTTGCAGCACACCTGATTGAATGCAAGATTCCGGTCGCGAGATATAAATGTGATCAATCAGTGTCTGCTTTTCTGTTGTCGCAGCGGAGACAAGCTGGCTATAGCCTCTGGACTCAAACAAATCCCGGATGGCTTTTTTTCCTTTGGAGAACAGGTCTTCATTGAAGTCTCCGCAGACCACAACAGGCTGGCAATCCATCATCTCCAAGGAGTTCAAGAGGCTTTGAATGTTGGGAAGAAATGTTTCAAGAGAGAGATTTGGTGGTCTGTACACAGTGGCTATCACCGCTCTGACAGGGGCCTCAACTTTAACAACAGCAAACTCAAGATCCGGCACATGTTGAAAGTATCGCCGGGGCTCCGCTTGAAGATTGCTCTTGTAGTAAATGGCAACTCCACCGCCCTCTTTTGTAGCCATGTCTACTCTGTTTGCGTATGAAATGTGTCTGTTGCGCGCAAACAGGTCGTATCCGTCCAAGTGAAACTTTGGCGGAACGAAGGATCCAGTCAAGTGAGTTTCTGTGATACATAAGACATCGGCAAGCCTGAACTCGTGATGACATTTCACATCGTCAAAGTGCGCCGGAAGTCCTTCCGCGTTGTGATGGACGATTGCCAACGTGGAGCCAGTGTGGTCTGCTTTTTTCACAAAGTGCAACAGTGGTCTCGTAATGTGGAATGAAGCGTGGTTCATGTTTTCCATTGCCGTCGTTATGTTTTGATCAGCATAAATCTTTTTCTCCTCAAACTGAACAATCTTCAGTCCTTGAAGCGAGTTTGTACGGCTAAGAGCGACGTAGGCCATTCCAGGTTCGAACACACGCTTCAGACACACCACTGCAGACTTCATAGTCATGCCTTGCACTTTGTGAGCCGTACAACCAAATGCCAGTTTGATTGGGAACTGGCGTCGAACCACTCCTCTGACGCTCGTGCTTTCCTCCGATCTTTCGACGTACACCAAGTCGTCCGTCGGTCCTCGAATCCTTTTGCGGAATTTTTTACCCGATGTCGGATTATCCAATTCGAGCCCGATCAGCGTCACCTTCGTCGATTGGCCTTTTTCGCTTTTTTGGACAATGTTCCTGATTGTGGCGAACGTCCCGTTAACAATCCCGTCCTCGATATCCAGGTTGCGAATCACCATTACCCGTGCTCCACACGCAGCTTGAATGTTGTCTGGCAAATCCCTCTTTTTGCCCTTGACGCAAACATGCGTCATGAACATTCGTCCTGTCCGTGGGTCTTTCTTGTAGTCCTCCGCCGGAATGTCTTGAATTTTTAAGTTGAGCCCAGTCAAAGTAGCAGAATTGTGGGCATCAACTTCTTTGTTGGTCGCAAAGATATGCAGGGCATCGGCCGGACAATCTTTGGCTTGAACGATGGCCCCCGTGAGCAGAGCTCTGTCGTCGACGCTGAGAGGATCCGTCTTCTTCTTGGTTCTGATCCTGTTCAAGAGTTCGGCAAAAACGCGGTCGTCTTTTTGCCGCATGATCTCTGTGAGGTTAACCATCTGGAAATCTCTCCAGAGATCAAGAACGTCTTCCTGAAAGACGCAGAGGGGTTTGGCTCTACCAAGAGGTGGCAGCTGGTAAAAGTCTCCAACTGCAAGGACAGACATTCCTCCAAATGGTTTCCTGTTGCCTTTGATTTGCTGAAATCTCCAATGGACGTAGGCAAACAGCTCCTTAGAAACCATGGATATCTCGTCTATGATCAGAATCTCCGCATTGCAAAGCACCGCTCTGAGATCGTCCAGAGCGTTTCCAAGACCTTGATACGGTGTCTTCAAAGTTCTTGGCAGCTTCAAGATGGAATGCAAGGTTTTCCCAGAAATGTTGAAAGCTGCCGTGCCTGTAAACGCAGTAAGAAGCACCGCAGGCTGGGACATGTCCGCAACGTTGCGAAACCTGGGAAGTTGGCGGAGAATCTTGGTGGCCTCTTGATACACGCACTTGATGACGTGGGATTTCCCACAGCCGGCTCCCCCAGAGATGAAATAAAAGAAGGGTTCAGGATTTTGACCCCAGACACATTTCATACACCACTCGCGCACGGTGTAGAAAATAGACGCTTGCGTTTCGTTGAGGCTTCGATACATACTTTTCACGAAGTCCGGGCTGAGTTTCGGTGCCTCGATGGCCGGTAGCGCTCCGCCGCAATCAGCCTGGATTTGGAAATCCGGAACCTGGTCGTCTTCTCCGCCATCGTCGGGATTGACGTCTTCCAGCTCGGCCATGCACTCCAAACGATCCATTTCGACCTCTGGTGCAAAAGTGTTCCAGGCGTTGATCACCGGTCCTTCCTCTTGAAGTTTTTGCAGCGCTTTCTCCATTTTTTTCCCTTGTCCTTCGTAGCGCTTCCTGTTGAAGTCTACAATGCCTTTTACTGCCATTGAGCCTTTGCGGCCGCATTTGTAGAACTCCTGATATGTGGGATAGCTTTCGGACGTGAGCTCATCATCTTTTCTGTGCGGTAAGTAGAGCTTCAGCAGGCGTCTGTAAAACTTTTCGGGTTGGTTCTCCTCCGAGTACCGAGTAAATCGGATGATGGCAGCTTTTCCCGACGTCCTCTTCTGAATAAATCCTTTGTCGTTCTGGAGGGGAATGGCATTGGGTCCGAGAGCTTGCAGGCCATAGAGAACTCTGTACTGCGACACAAATTCAGCGAGACACATGAATTGAAATTCACGCGCTGCGGGTCTGTGTGCGTACTTCTCAGGAAATCCAGACATCCACACGTCCTCGTCGTCTGGATTCATGTTAATCAGCGTACTCATCGGGAGACTCATTTTCATACCATCCTCGTCCGTCTGTATGAAAATGACCGAGCGGGTGCACTTTTTCAGTGGCAGGCTGCATACTCGCGCCACTGCTTCCTGAGCGCTGACCTCCCTGTGCTTGGCGTAAGCTTGCATGATCTGCTTCATTTCGTCCCGTTCGTTGACCTTGGACTTCTTCACTTGGCGAATGACCGTGTCGAGGTACTGCGTCATCTCGTGCTCCGGCTTCGATACGTACGACATCATGTACATGATGCAACTGTAGTCGTCGAGTACGTACTGTATATCCATGTTGGCATTCCAGGCTCGCAGTAGATCGGGGTTGTATCCGTTTACCCAGCTGTCCTTGGGATCACGCTTCATCATGACGACCATTCCGCAGGTGAGGTCGTCCACATATCTTTCGTATTCTTCTTGGGTCATCTCACATTTCTCCAGCAATTCGGACAAATCCTGGAACGATTCTTTTGGATCCATCAGAAAGTCTCTCAGCCCTTTTAACTTCTCCTTAGCCTCCATTTGTTTCTTTCCAACAAATTTCTTGTTGGACTTGAATTTGGATTTTTCCCCACATTTCTTTTTCTGGACATCATCCGCTTGTTTTTTTCTGCTGCTCATCATCATCATCAAGTACGGGGTCCTCCCAGGGCGGGATGGTGATTTTGGTCTTCTCCATGGGGAGCTTGGGGAAACCAAATCTGCAGGCCACGTTCCCTCTCCTGCACGTTTTCGAATGGTTTCGGCTGTGGACTTGAACCTCCGACACTATTTTGTGGAGCTCAGGATCAGCTTTCTCGTCGGGCATCTGGCAGGTGATGTAGCGGTCAATGAAGTTGACGAGATTGGCCATTTCGACGTCATCCTCGAGATCGAGCTCCGGTGCATCTTTGATCCAAACCAGCATGTGAATGTGTGGACTTCCTCGCGCTTGAAACTCCACCCGATAGAAGTAATCCTCCACCGGACCAATGGGCTGAGCTGGTGACAGGATCAGATCTGTAAGCAGCGCATCCACCCTCTTCTCAAACATGCGCATGACAGTGACTGGGTTGCTCTGAAGAATGTCGCATTTTTCGCTCCAGTCCAGCTTTGAAAAGTCCACTTCTTCACCTTGCTGTGCTTTTATGACCTCAATTACTTCAGGCCATCTCATTTCAGCAGCAGAAAAGGTGACAAAAAAGGTCGGCCTGCCCAACTGTCTGACCATAGCGTGTAGATCTCTCAGTGTCTTCTCCCAGTACGCTGGAGTTCCTCTAAGGGGTTGCATGAACCGCGTCACTTCCCTGTTTTGGATGAGTTTTTCCAATTCTTCTTTATCCTGAAGCATCTGGTTGGAAATCTTCCTCCCGTCCTTGGTTTTCTTCTTTCCCTTCCTCGTTTGGATCGACATGCTGTTGGTCGCCATGTGAGTTTCCGTCACAAACTGCGCAAAGAAGAGGTACGTTTGGTCCTTTGCAAACCGGCTGTCCACACATAAGAGCCTCGCATTGAAATATTTACTTGGGGACAATTTGATTTCCCTGGTCTCGTCCAATGTGTTTTGTCCAGTTGGGAACTGGACAGGAAAAGCCATCGCTTCAAGTTTCGGTACCTTGAAGAAGCTGACGGGTTTGTTTCCTTGGGCGGGAGCGACGCTGAATATCCCATCTCCGTAGGATAGAACTTCCTGCGCTATGTCCAGAGGCTGCATGCAAGTGTCCAATGCCAGACCTGGTCTGAGATCCTCCTTCTCTTGGTCCACGTTGTTGGGCTGCTGTTCTTCAGGCTGTGCGGCGTCTGCGTTGACCTGTCCTTCTTCGACCGGCTGATCATCCTCTACGATTTCAAATGTAACGTTTTCGTTGACGGTTACATCGCGGTATTCCGAATGCTTCTCCTTCAGAGTCCTTAGTCCTGCTAGCACATTCTTCATGTTCACAGTGTAGAAGTGCTGATGTCCCTTATACTGAATCTTCCGTTTCAACTTGACCTGCAGCAGCTGGGCTTCGGGGCTGGGTCTCGGAAGAGCATTCACTGTGGCTTCCATTTCCGATGGGACACACACAACTGCACCATGTACTGCCCGTTGTCGTCCTTTCGGCAGTGATACGATTTTTGCAAACGGCAAGATTTTTGCAATCAGCTGCCTTTCGAGTACATTTAACTCTTCTAGCTCCGGTGGAATGGGTGCTAGCGCCAAGTTATTGGCAACCGCGATGGATGGCATATCTCCTCTGGTGAGGTGGCGGTCGCAGGTGTGGCAGATCCACTCCTGCATCCTCTCCTGCGGTACGGTGCAAGGGGCTGAGCATTGTGAAGGTTCACATTTGTGGATATACTTACCTGTCAAGCAATCAGCCACCACGTAAAGGTTTTTGATATATTTGTCTCTCTTGCAATACTTTACCTGATCTGGGAAGAGAGCTCTGTGGCACACTGTGCAAACATATGTGGGCCCATGTCGAATCCTTTCTTGAAATGAAGCGATTGCAGCTTGCATGGACGGGTTAACCACAGGCAGTGGAGTTTCCGGGCGGCGGCTTGCGACTTCTCTGTATTTCCTTTTGATTCTCAGTGCACAGTGCAACTTGTGACGAATACGAAGAACAGCATTTATAGCGAATTTATCCTTTTTGCTTTGAGTGCAAAGCCGTATATGATGCAGCCTGAATTCTGGGATGTGCTGATACTTTGTACGCTGGTACATTTTCTGCCTGCTCTGAAAAGCAGGATCAGTGCTGTACCTCTCCTTCAGGTACATTTTCTTCCTGCTCTGAAAAGCTTGATCGGTCCTGTACCTCTCCCTCAGGTACATTTTCTTCCTGCTCTGAAAAGCTGGATCGGTGCTGTACCTCTCCCTCAGGTACATTTTCTTCCTGCTCTGAAAAGCTGGATCGGTGCTGTACCTCTCCCTCAGGTACATTTTGTGCCTGCTCTGAAAAGCAGGATCGGTGCTGTACCTCTTCCTCAGGTACATTTTCTGCCTGCTCTTGAAAGCTGGTTCAGTGTTGTATCGTCTGGTGATGTATTCTGTCTTTTGTTTTCGATGATGAACGTCTTGGGCATATTTGGTTTTACTGGCCTGCATTTTTTTCAGCCGAATTGCACTGCTTCTTGCACTTTCATTCCCAGGTGGTACACTTCCTTTGCGCATCACTTTTTTTCGCCTTTCCTTGCTCAGTTTGGACAAATCTTGAATTGCTGTTGTAGCATCATGGGTGATGTTGACTGGCTGGTTGATGTGCAATTTCTCCGGTTGTCTGACATCCGTTTTTCTCCTAGGGACGTTGGCATCCACACTCGTCTGCTCTTTCACTGATTGCCCACGGGTCTGTCTGGAAACATGTTGACTCTCAAAGGAAACAGGCATCAATTCGTAGCTTGCATGTGGACTGCGTTCTTTGAAAAGTTCATGCAAGTGCTCGGCCATGTCACTCAGGTCACTGAAAGTCAGCATAATTGCTGTTCCTCTGGGCTGTGGCAAACCTGTCTCTGATCTGGAGTGGGAATCAAAAAAATCCATAGTGTCCAGATCTTTCTCGGAAAAGTGCAAAGCACTCTGGAGCTACTATGAGCACAGCATGGCGGACGTCTTGTGAAAGGCACTCCAGGTTCTTGGCAAGAGACAACAGACCACTGTCTTCTTCGACTCTCAGGCCACCTACCATCAGATCTGACGCGTTCATGTTTACAGTGTAAACATTACTCTCAGTGAATACCTGCTTAGGCATCTCTTCCAAGGTTAAATGGTCGCTTTGGAATTTGTTGTCGAACAAAAGCTGCCGTTTAACACCTACATAGAGTGCATTTCCCTGTTCAAGCACTCTGTCAAGAGAGATCGTGTCGAAATGCAACCCTTCGTTGTGGTAGGCCAGAAAGGTGAGAGCCATGCAAGTGCATTGACTGTTACGAGAAAAATCTCCATACCTGTCGTCTGCCTGGGAATGACTTGCCCTCACGAATTGAATGCGCTGGCCTGGTCCCATGAAGAAATCCTGAAATTATTTTAAGAACGAATGTTGCTTTACTCTGTTACACATGCGTCACCTGTTTGTAACGCTTGTAAGCGGACATGGCTAAGCAATGTCTTTAAATTATTGCATGCACACCGTTATTCTACAGTGTGCATGCAAGTAACCTGGCTGGTACAGTCCATGACACTCACTGTTGACCTTACCTGTAAAAATAATTGATGGAACAATATTTGCTAAATATAACAATTAGGACAGTGTTACAATTATTACGTGTTATGAATGTCTTAACTGTTCTTAAAATACATGCTAAAGAAATAGAAAAAAAAAAAATTCAAGTATTTTACTGATATGTGATGTTCTATGACCTTTATTAATGTGGGAATAATTTGTTAGTTCATGTGAATTATTTGTTTTATTTTATTTTCCAAATTTGTTCAAAATTATTTAAAAATGTTTTTGAATAGAGGTGAACCATACAAAAATTAAAGGTCACTTTATTCAGCCCAAGGGATGTACCTGAGGTAAACCACACAGACACGAAAGTTCACTTTATTCAGCCCTTTAGACAGTACCTCGGTGCCTATGAAAAGATCTTGTAGAATAATCTTGACAACCTAAATAATTTAAATCACTGAGTCTTACCTTCATAGCACTGATATTTCAAGGTGGAGAAAAAAAAAAAAAAAAAAATCATCATCACCGACAGAAACTAGCACTCAGGAAAATTTTGTTCCATTACCATTATCAATGTCAGAATGAATTTGTGAGATTATTTTAAATTACTTTTGCTAAAAAAAATCCCATGGATGAATGAAGCTGTTTTGTTTTATATTTTGCACTTCTAAAATTGCCATTCTCTTTTTATGCTTTTGAGTTGAGGTAAACCAACCATGAAGCAAGTTTGTTTTTGATGCAGCTGACTGTACTGTAAATATTCAGGCAATTGTGGAGACTAAAATATACCTTATCAGGTGAAGCAGAATGGCAAGCTGTGTCCTCAATGGTCCCGAATTGTCCAGCTGGTGAAGACATCAGACTTCTGACCATCTGAATACATAAAGCAGCAACATTTTAGTAAGAGGAAGACTTATAGTGAGGAGATGCATGTTACTGAATGAGACTAAAACTTACTTTTGCTGGTGGAGAACAGGGGGATTGTGGCTCGTGCAAACTACTGGGCAATCTGGTCAGAGGTGATCCAACCAGCTGATGAAAGATGAGATGAAACAGTGTAGTAAACCGTGGACAATTTAGCTCTGTATTTTTTAAATGAGAGACCTGCAAATGTTCAGTGTTACACAGATAAAGCTGAATGAGGTAACTTACCGCCTTGGGCTCAGGAGAAGACTTTAGGTCCACACACAAGTTTGACCTGCTGAACCGGAGAGTGTTCAGCAGGGGGAAGCACTCCTCCTGAAAAACAAAACACAGATTTACTTTTGATTAAAATCTGTCCTGTGACAAACACAATATGAAGAATGATGGATGATCCCAAAAGGAATATTATTATTTATAAACAACAAACCTGCTGTTGAGCCATCCCGTGCTGAGGTGAACCTGTGGACCTGCGAGGTTCCCCGGGCTGGCTCACCTGTTACCAATGAAAATTGTAATCCACATTGTCATTGCCACTTTTGACAGACCGTAACGCTATGAACAAATTCCAAACTAATACAAGAGGGAGGAGAACATACCGTCACAGCAGAAGAGGCTGGGCCTGAAGGCGCGCCCTCATCCGAACTACAGGACAATCTGGGTGGGGGTGTTCCAACCATCTGAGAAGATACATAGGATAAATAACTGCATTTTCCCCAGACAATACACAACATCTGAGTAATGACTGTATCATATTTAGTTATTCTTAATAGACAATTGTAGCCAAGTACCATGACGACGATGTCAACACTGATAAGTAAACCACATTAAACCACACCAATTTGACGTCAGGATTGTTGTGAACCATCTCAAGTTACATATGAACTTTCTGTTTGCACCTTTTTAATACAAATTTATTTCCATACTTGTGTATAAACCCAGTTATTAAACTTTTGAGAGTGAGGACAGTCTACACAACTTAACAGAGTGAGCTGCAAATCCAATCCAAACATAAAGTGTGAACATACCTTGTTCACTGAAGAACGGACTTTGCGATGACGTGCTCCCCTGGCTGGGGGCTTGGACGCAACCTGTGACATCAAATGAAATCAGAACACGTCAAGTACCATCACTGTAACTAAGCATTAATATGCATTGCAATTATACTTATGGATTGCATGAGATAAAGTTTCGCACTGACCTTCTTGGGCTTGGGAGATGGCTTAAAGTCCGCCAGGCAAGATAAGTGAGAGGGAGAAACTTCCTCCATAGCACATAGGATGGTGCTGCTGAACCAGACGGGGTTCAGTGGAAGGAAGCACTCCTCCTCCTGTACAACACAAAACAGGAAGTCTTGTTATTACAATCTTTTTCCAATAAAACGACCCAAAAGGATAAGAAATACAACCTAATGTAATATTTGAAAATCCATAAACAAATCACAAACCTGCGTTTGAGCCATCCTGGGCTGAGGTGAACCTCTGGACCTGCAAGGTTCCCCAGGCGGGCTCTTCTGGAATTACAAAAAGCATCACATCGTATGAAACAAATCTGTTATTGCAACCTACATGAAAAGATTCAGAAAAACAGCACATTTAACACAATATAATCACTTCACATCATACTATCACATTTGAAGTCCCAAGCACACCTTGGCCTGACACAAGCCTGACACAAAAGCATCAATTACCTTGCCGCCCCGACCAACAGTCCTCCATTCAAAGGGGTCAGGTGCAGGTGGAGCAGGGGACCTCTCCCTCACAACCAATTTAGGAAGGACTTTCCTAACTGGAGGTGATGGCCTGGGAGAGACCCGGGGGGCTGGGGGTGGTGTCCTCAGTTGCTCTGTAGCAGCAGAAAAGAGCAACCGAACGAGGATAGCCATCCCCTCACTATCGCTCAGGTGGACCTGCAGATATAAGAAAAGAAGAAAGAAAAAAGTAAAGGATTTAAGTCTTAATGACAACAAAGAAAGAAAATTTTTTGCACACACAGATATTGTACTTACACCATCCTTGCTCCACAACTCCAAGTTGCTCGTGGGGAAGTGCTCTGTAGCTGAAAAGAGGTACTTCACGCCTAAAAAGAGTGAAGAGAGCCAAAAAAAAAAAAAAAAGAAGTCAAACATTTATTATGACTGTACTTGCTAAAATGGAATACATTTTTTTTTTTATGTAGTACATTTTGGCAATTAGCTGTATGAAAGTTACATTTTCTCCCACATACCCAAACGAGCAGCCACACGGCGATATGCCTGACGCAAGTGATCCTGGTAGTCAGGATCACAAGCCAGGCGGGGAGGGAAGTCGACAACAAAAACCTGTTGGAAACAAAACAAAACCTGATCATTAAATAAAAGGTTACTCTTTCACGAAAAATCATGCAAAGCCCATATTGTTAAGCCACCCTCTTAGGAAAATTTAAATGTGGAATAAAAGTTTACCTCATGCCAGCGGTTGCCAATGGACTTGAGGAGATTGGCAAAGTCGATGGCAGCCTCATCAACCGTCCTGCTAGCAGTAAGGTTGTTGCTGGGAGCCAGCACACAGACAGCCTCAGGAATACGAGGAACTACGGCGTGTAGAACCTCAGTACGGATCTGAGACGCGCAGGCTCCCGGGGTCGACATGATGCCAAAGGAGAGGTCGTGAGACTCTGGCATCGGAACAAAACCATCTACAATGGCACGTAGATGGGAGTCCCCGACAATCAGAACGAACTGCAAAAATAAATACCATTTAATTAGCATGAAAATCATGATAACATCGTGATATCTCATTCTCTCCCTCTCTTTTGTTTATTTTAACAACAATAATACCTTCTTGTCAGTTGACTCAGGCGGGATGACCAATTTGTGACTGCGCCCTGTGAAGGGTGAAATTGGCCACCGCAACACTTTGTGGCGCCATCCGGTGCCACGGCCTGTGTAGATAAAGATTGAACATGAGATGAATAATGAGGGATGTCATATCTGTAAAAGTCCTACAACAATCTCTCTATCATCAGTGAAAAAAGTGCAGGAAAGAAAAGCAGTGAAACTTTTACCAGGCGTGTATATTAAACACAAAAGCATTAAAGACTATTATAGAATAGACACGCGGCATAGAATACTAGAATATTACAACAGCTGTAAACTCACGTGCATGGAACTTGGCACGCGCTTCATCCTCTCCTCGCAACTGTCTGGCTGGCAGGGTGGCTCCAACCACCTGATGAGAAATGGATGAAATTTAAGATGAAATGAATGGTGTAAATGTGTCTCATTGGAGAGACTGACTTATTTAAATGATTGTGCATGTCATTTCGAATCATACATACGTTGTTGACGGAAGAGAGGGTGCAGAGGGGGTGGTCTGGCTCAGTGACCTTCTTCCAGCGTCGCTTCTGGGCCTCGGAACGTCTCCCCTTCCGCGGCATTCTGAAAAACAGTCAAAAAGAAGAGAAAAAAAAAAAAAAAAAAAAAAAAAGAAACAACACTTCCAAACAAAAGGGGCGTGAAGCCTACACTAAACCCTAACCTAGACAATTTATCTTTAATATATATCGATATTTAATATCTTAACTGAATCAGTATTATATATTATATTGTATGCAAAGAAATGGTGAACAAATCAACAATTCTGAAAATGTAGTGCTGGTGAGGTGAGTTGAGGTGAAGTCAGGCGAGTCGAGGTGAAGCTCAGGATGCTGCAAAAGCCGCTCAAAACTTTGATCAATCAACAAGAAGCTGCAATGGGGGAAAAAAAAAGTATATTACTTAGACAGCTGTGAATAACATTAGCAGCACTATTTTACATCTTAACATGTCATGTCTGTCTATGGGTGGCTGCAGCAGGGTGGTAGTCAATCATCCGTCTATGTATTCCTCATTACAAGGAGTGCTAGAAAAATTTAGTAACAATAGCACATTATATTTTTTATACTTTTGTCATATACGTAAACGTTAACCAATCCCGTGAAAGGCTTTCGAATTTTTTTTCGGTGGTAAAGTTAACATTAGTGGCTATGGATGCGGCTAAAATTATAGCTAACAATGTTAGCTTTATTATACATGTTAACATGTCGGAATAGCAGTTTTTGCACAGTCAGCAAACACGTTACTACTGTTTAACATTTACATTTTCGATTCAAACACAATACGATGTCACAAAGTTCACATTTGAGCAGCTAATGGAAAGCTAGCGGAGCTAATCGGAGAGTACGTGTTCTTACCTCAAGTGAAGGATCAAAGGGAACGGTTCAAAGCCACAGTCAAGTTTTAAGGAAAATCAAGTGGACAATCCAGAGTCCTGATTGGTCGTTGCTAGGCTGCAGTTGACAAGAAATGTCCAATAAGCTCCACGCTCCACAAACGACGCATATGTACATATGTTATTGTTGACTGATGAAGGGCACCTTTTTGTGTTGATTTTTTATATTGATTTTATCAGGCTACTGAGTGAGCAGACCGGAGAGCACCCGTAACTCTAAGCGTTTTCCTCAATATCAATTTTCATGACATCGTTAAGTTTAGACAACACATAAACATGAAGTGTCCTGCAGGCACAGCAATATGATCAGTTAACGTTATGGCCAACGAGCCGCTGTGAGGGCTTTGGGACGGGGCGCAAACAGCTGCAGAGCTGCAGAAGGATGGGCAGTTTCACGTTTTACAGTGTCAGCAGATGAAGTCGGCAAATTAATGGACAAAAACAGGACTTGCCAAAGCGGGTAACGTCAACGCCGATCGAACAGCTGACGTGTCGGTTCAGCGTGAGTCCTCGGGATAACAACGGATCGTGTGTAGGCTAAAGTAGCCGCCTGCTAACGTCACAAACCTCAATCGGTATCTCAGAATCGGGGAAGAATTGATTAAGAATGAGGGGCCATGACGTTATCAGGCTGCTGGACGTACTGGTATGTTTACTATTGAGCTACACTAAACGATATGTTTGGGAATGAATGATTATAAAACCAATTAAATTGCTCACAGTAATTGAGTCGCAGTACGATCGCTCAGCATGATGGGTATTGTAGTCTAATGTCGGCTCTGCTGACATCTAAAGGATTAACGGTCATATATAACCCAGTGTGAGGCTGCATTCAGCCATTATTGCCCTTATCTGTACAACAGCCTACCAGAGAACCTCGGGCCGCGCAGACTGCTGCTGTTTTTAAAAAGATCAAGAAGATCAAGACTCACCTTTTTAATTTGGCTTTTAAATGATTTCCTACACTCTTTTATTAAAGAAGGTGCAGCTGATCATGAAGAGCAAAGGTTGACTCCAACCACAGGAGGGAGGGGTAGACCCTCAAAGCACATACACACATATACAGCCAGTGACCTCATTGTAAAATCTGAAAAGGGCTGACATTTAGAGACATTAGAAACATTAACTGTGATATTGTTGTAAGCTTAGTAGTTGTTATAAAGCCTGTTGTCATCAACAGAGTTCAAAGTGTTGTGACATTTTTAAACTTTGAATGGAGTTTCTGTGACAAATTATGACGAAGCAGTGAGGCTCCAAAGTGGGGTGGGTTTGATCCACAGACCTGATCTGTATATCTGTCTCTTTGTATGTCTGTGTAAATGTGTGAGTGCATATGTCTATCTGACTGTATGTATGTCTGTGTATATGTGTGAGTGCGTCTGGATATTTGTCTCTGTGTGTGTCTGTGTACATGTGCGAGTGCGTCTGGATATCTGTCTCTGTGTGCGTCTGTATATCTGTCTGTGTCTGCATCTCTATATCTCTGTGTCTGTCTCTGAGAAGAAATCATACAAAGTGATGGCCATAGCCAACAGACAGAGTGAGATGAGACCAGCATGACAATTGATCTGTGATTGTGGAGGAAGCGTAGGAGCTATCATAAAGCCTGTCGTCACAAATAGAGGTCAAAGTCTCATGACCATTTTAAACTTTGAACGGACTTTCTGTGACAAAGCATGACGAAGCATTGAGGCTCCAAAGCGAGGTGGGTTTGATCCACAGCAACAGCTTCACATAGACCTGAGCTGGGAGAGCTGCGGTCATCACGGTGATTTGAGAATTCGCTCAGGTCAGAGCTCAGACTCTCCCATGGCTTTTGACAATGCGCGTGTCTGTATATCTGTCTCTGTGTATGTCTGTGTAAATGTGTGAGTGCGGGTCTATATCTGCCTCTATTTCTGTCTGTGTATATGTGTGATTGCGTCTGTATATCTGTCTCTGTTTGCGTCTGTGTATATGTGTGAGTGCGTCTGGATATTTGTCTCTGTGTGTGTCTGTGTACATGTGTGAGTGCGTCTGGATATCTGTCTCTGTGTGCGTCTGGATATCTATCTGTGTCTGCATCTCTATATCTCTGTGTGTCTTTGAGAAGAAATCATTCAAAGTGATGGCCATAGGCCACAGACAGAGTGAGATTAGACCAGCATGACAATTGATCTGTGATTGTGTAGGAAGCGTAGGAGCTATCATAAAGCCTTTCGTCACAAATAGAGGTCAAAGTCTTGTGACCTTTTTAAACTTTGAACGGAGTTTCTGTGACAAAGCATGACGAAGCAGTGAGTCTCCAAAGTGAGGTGGGTTTGATCCACAGACCTGAGCTGAGAGAGATGCGGTCGTCACGGTGATTTGAGAATTCGTTCGGGTCAGAGCTCAGACTCTCCCGAAAACGCTCCGAAAAGTGGCTTTTGACCACGTCCCGAACTACTTCGAATTGCGAGCAAACCGTAGCTCCGGTCCGAAAAACGAAAACACCGTGAAAGACAGAAGAGTCTGGAGATTCCGAAAGTCTTTATTTGATTTGAAAAGTCCTTAAAATGAGCGTGTAGGGACAGTGCGAAGTCAGAGTGAAATTGTTTTTAGTGAAACCTTGATTTGCATTGCAGTCAATTGGGCCAAAAACAGGTGTTTCAGACGCTCTGAGCCCTCCAGTTTAAATTTGGTGAGGAGTAGAGCTCTCAAACTTAGATTTTATGAATCCCAAGACCTGTGTCTACGTTTTGCCAAAAAATAATTTGTCTCCTTTTCACGGTTTGGCCGTGAGCTCGAGTTAAACATGAAAATGTCGGTTACTTTTTCACAGTGCTCTCACTCTACTTAACGAGCGGTTACACTCTAACTTTGAGGAAAAAGTGATTCGGACTGCTCCTTTGAGAGCTCGTAGTTTGAAAAGTGGAGTATTTAGGAGAAAAAGGTTTGATTTTGTGGAAAGAGCACAAGATTTCCTCCGTTTTAAAGTTTGAATGATATTTTTAGGTGCACGTATGACTGAGCTATGTGGATGAGAAAATAGGTGACTTTTTGAGGCGATTTTTCGTCGATTCCAATTCATTCTCTATGGAACATTTTTTGCTGGTTTTTTTGGGAATAACTTTGGGAAAAATCGGAATATCGACTACCCAGAACTTAGCACGCTATTCCCGATCGAGACGCACGTTTTGATATATATATTGTTGGGCTCCGTCACGCAGTACGACCCGCATTAACGGACGAAAAAGTGACGGAATAATAAGAAGAAGAATAATAAGTATGGACAAGATTAAGTAGTGCCTCGTGCTATGCACAGAGGCCACTACGAAGTAGTGTCCTCTGTGCTTATAGCCCGTGGCACTAAACTAGAAAATTCCAGGGAAATTTTGAAGTGCCACGGGACCCGGGGCCCGTCGTCCGTCGCCCGTCGCCCGTCGATTGTTGCCCGTCGCCCGTCGTCCCTCGCCCCTCGACTGGACGAGCAACCCGCGTACCGTCATGCTGTCGAAAGCCTTCCTGCTGAAATTTCCGTTCGGTGAACCGATTGAGCTTGATTCAGTGAGTGCATCTGTCTATCTGTCTCTGTGTATGTCTGTGTAAATGTGTGAGTGCGTGTCTATATCTGTCTCTATTTGTGTCTGTGTATATGTGTGAGTGTGTCTGGATATTTGTCTCTATTTGCATCTGTGTATATGTGAGTGCGTCTGGATATTTGTCTCTGGGTATGTCTGTGTATATGTGTGATTGTATCTGTATATATGTGTGAGTGCATCTGTATATTTGTCTCTATTTGCGTCTGTTTATATGTGAGTGCGTCTGGATATTTGTCTCTGTGTATGTCTGTGTAAATGTGTGAGTGCATCTGTATATCTGTCTCTGTGTATGTCTGTGTAAATGTGTGAGTGCATCTGGATATCTGTCTCTGTGTGTGTCTGTGTATATGTCTGAGTGCATCTGTCTATCTGACTTAGTGTATGTCTCTGTATATGTGTGAGTGCGTCTGTATGTGTATATGTCTGAGTGCGTCTGTATTTCTGTCTCTGTTTGCGTCTGTTTATATGTGTGAGTGCGTCTGGATATTTGTCTCTGTGTGTGTCTGTGTACATGTGTGAGTGCGTCTGGATATCTGTCTCTGTGTGCGTCTGTATATCTGTCTGTGTCTACATCTCTATATCTCTGTGTGTGTCTTTGAGAAGAAATCATTCAAAGTGATGGCCATAGGCCACAGACAGAGTGAGATGAGACCAGCATGACAATTGATCTGTGATTGTGTAGTAAGCGTAGGAGCTATCATAAAGCCTTTTGTCACAACCAGAGTTCAAAGTCTTCTGAGCCGTTTAAACTTTGAACAGCGTTTCTGTGACAAAGTATGACGAAGCAGTGAGGCTCCAAAGTGGGGTGGGTTTGATCCACAGACCTGATCTGTATATCTGTCTCTGTGGATGTCTGTGTAAAGTGTGAGTGCGTCTGTATATGTCTCTTTGTATGTCTGTGTAAATGTGTGAGTGCGTCTGTATATCTGTCTCTGTGCATGTCTGTGTACATGTGTGAGTGCGTCTGGATATCTATCTGTGTGTACATCTCTATATCTCTGTGTGTGTCTTTGAGAAGACATCATTCAAAGTGATGGCCATAGGCCACAGACAGAGTGAGATGAGACCAGCCTGACAATTGATCTGTGATTGCGTAGTAAGCGTAGGAGCTATCATAAAGCCTTTTGTCACAAACAGAGTTCAAAGTCTTCTGACCCGTTTAAACTTTGAACGGCGTTTCTGTGACAAAGTATGATGAAGCAGTGAGGCTCCAAAGTGGGGTGGGTTTGATCCACAGACCTGAGCTGAGAGAGCTGCGGTCGTCACGGTGATTTGAGAATTCGTTCGGGTCAGAGCTCAGACTCTCCCGAAAACGCTCCGAAAAGTGGCTTTTGACCACGTCCCGAACTACTTCGAATTGCGAGCAAACCGTAGCTCCGGTCCAAAAAACGAAAACACCGTGAAAGACAGAAGAGTCTGGAGATTCCGAAAGTCTTTATTTGATTTGAAAAGTCCTTAAAATGAGCGTGTAGGGACAGTGTGAAGTCAGAGTGAAATTGTTTTTAGTGAAACTTTGATTTGCATTGCTGTCAATTGGGCCAAAAACAGGTGTTTCAGACGCTCTGAGCCCTCCAGTTTAAATTTGGTGAGGAGTAGAGCTCTCAAACTTAGATTTTCTGAATACCAAGACCTGTGTCTACGTTTTGCCAAAAAATAATTTGTCTCCTTTTCACGGTTTGGCCGTGAGCTCGAGTTAAACATGAAAATGTCGGTTACTTTTTCACAGTGCTCTCACTCTACTTAACGAGCGGTTACACTCTAACTTTGAGGAAAAAGTGATTCGGACTGCTCCTTTGAGAGCTCGTAGTTCGAAAACCGTACCATTTAGGAGACAACGGTTTGATATTCTGGAAAGAGCACAAGATTTCTTCCGTTTTAAAGTTTCAATGACATTTCTAGGTGCACGTATGACTGAGGTACGCGACTGAGAAAATAGGTGAAATTCGGAGGCGATTTTTCTTCGGATCCCATTCATTCCTATGGAAGATTTTTTGTGGTTTTTTGGGAATAACTTTGGGAAAAATCGGAATATCGACTACCCAGAACTTAGCACACTTGTCCCAATCGAGCCGCACGTTTTGGTATATATATTGTTGGGCTCCGTCAAGCGGTACGACCCGCATTAGCTGCCGAAAAAGTGACGGAATAATAATAATAATATTAACTAGAAAATTCCAGGGAAATTTTGAAGTGCCACGGGACCCGGGGCCCGTCGTCCGTCGCCCGTCGTTCCTTACCCGTCGCCCGTCGTTCGTTGCCTGTCGCCCATCGCCCCCCGCCTGGACGAGCAATCCACGTACCGTCATGCTGTTGAAAGCCATCCTGGTGAAATTTCCGTTCGGAGAACCGATTGAGCTTGATTCAGTGAGTGCGTGTCTATATCTGCCTCTATTTCCGTCTGTGTATATGTGTAAGTGCATCTGTATATTTGTCTCTGTGTAAGTCTGTGTTAATGTGTAAGTGCATCTGTATATCTGTGTCTGTGTATATGTTTGAGTGCGTGTCTATATCTGTCTCAGTGTGCGTCTGTATATCTGTCTGTATCTGGCATCTCTATATCTCTGTGTGTGTCTTTGAGAAGAAATCATTCAAAGTGATGGCCATAGGCCACAGACAGAGTGAGATGAGACCAGCATGACAATTGATCTGTGATTGTGTAGTAAGCGTAGGAGCTATGATAAAGTCTGTGTAAATGTATGAGTGCAGCTGCATATCTGTCTCTGTATGTCTGTGTAAATGTGTGAGTACATCTGTATATCTGTCTCTGTGTATGTCTGTGTATATGTGTGACTGTGTGTCTATATCTGCCTATATTTGCGTCTGTGTATATGTGTGAGTGCGTCTGGATATCTGTCTCTGTGTGCGTCTGTATATCTGTCTGTGTCTACATCTCTATATCTCTGTGTGTGTCTTTGAGAAGAAATCATTCAAAGTGATGGCCATAGGCCACAGACAGAGTGAAATGAGAACAGCATGACAATTGATCTCTGATTGCGTAGTAAGCGTAGGAGCTATCATAAAGCCTTTTGTCACAAACAGAGGTCAAAGTCTCGTGACCTTTTTAAACTTTGAACGGACTTTCTGTGACAAAGCGTGACGAAGCAGTGAGGCTCCAAAGTTAAGTGGGTTTGATCCACAGACCTGATCTGTATATCTGTCTCTGTGGATGTCTGTGTAAAGTGTGAGTGCATCTGTATATCTGTCTCTTTGTATGTCTGTGTAAATGTGTGAGTGCGTCTGTATATCAGTCTCTGTGTATGTCTGTGTACATGTGTGAGTGCGTCTGGGTATCTATCTGTGTCTACATCTCTATATGTCTGTGTGTGTCTTTGAGAAGACATCATTCAAAGTGATGGCCATAGGCCACAGACAGAGTGAGATGAGACCAGCGTGACAATTGATCTTTGATTGTGTAGGAAGCGTAGGAGCTATCATAAAGCCTTTCGTCACAAACAGAGGTCAAAGTCTCGTGACCTTTTTAAACTTTGAATGGAGTTTCTGTGAGAAAGCGTGACGAAGCAGTGAGGCTCCAAAGTGAAGTTGGTTTGATCCACAGACCTGAGCTGAGAGAGCTGCGGTCGTCACGGTGATTTGAGAATTCGTTCGGGTCAGAGCTCAGACTCTCCCGAAAACGCTCCGAAAAGTGGCTTTTGACCACGTCCCGAACTACTTCGAATTGCGAGCAAACCGTAGCTCCGGTCCGAAAAGCGAAAACACCGTGAGAGACAGAAGAGTCTGGGGATTCTGACAGTCTTATTTGAAAGGAAAACTCCTTAAAATGAGCGTGTAGGGACAGTGCAAAGACAGAGTGAAATTGTTTTTTCGGAAAACCTTGATTTGCATTACAGTCAATTGGGCCAAAACCAGGTGTTGCTGGCGCTCTGAGGCCCTCCAGTTTAAATTTGGGAGGAGTAGAGCTCTCAAACTTAGATTTTATGAATCCCAAGACCTGGTGTCTACTTTTGACCAAAAATCCTTTGTCTCCTTTCCGGTTGGCCGTGAGCTCGAGTTAAACATGAAATGTCGGTTACTTTTTCACAGTGCTCTCACTCTACTTAACGAGCGGTTACACTCTAACTTTGAGGAAAAGTGATTCGGACTGCTCCTTTGAGAGCTCGTAGTTTGAAAAGTGGACTGTTTAGGAGAAAAAGGTTTGATTTTGTGGAAAGAGCACAAGATTTCTCTCCGTT